>NC_031997.1:38379948-38383716 GCF_001879085.1 Nicotiana attenuata | reverse complement strand
GTTGTTTAGAGTGTCCCAAATTGGTTGAGGGTATGGATAGAAATATGTAATCTAACATCACTACTCCACACAGAAATTGCTACTTATTATCGCATGAGAGTTATTTTACTTGGTTACCTTTAAAACTGTTTTTAACTTTCAAAAGTCAATCTCTTTGTCATTATCTTTCATATGCTGAAGACTATTTCTAGTCAGATCAATGTGCCATAGCAGAATCATAGAAAGTGATGTATTGGGATCTCTCTGTGATCAAGCACCTCTGGCCTAAATCCAAGATCTCAGGGGAAAATAAAGACAAAAGAGAAGTATAAAAGGAAAAAGAATTATAAGCTTCATGTGATATGCCTTTTCATAGTTTCACACATATAATGGTAGCCTGACATTTCTCTGTTCTGCAATAATATCTTTTTTTTTTTTTTACCTGGAATAAGTAAGATATATCCAACATACGTTATCGTTGACTTCTTCGGTTTCATTTATGTGGCGTTGTTTGGTTGGGTACGTATAGTTTTTCAAAGAAACACTGACTTTTGGCTCATATCAGAAAGTACTCATAGAACTTGTGGTCTTAAACATGCCATGATATTTCTATAGTTATAAGAGCATGTCATCAAGGGCAAAAATGAAAACTTTAAGAGTTCTAAATATAGAAAGGTGTTATTCTTTCCGGACAGACTAAAAAGGGAAGAGCACCATATAAAATGGAACAAAGGAAGTAATACTATTCAATTTAACGATGATTACTCCCCTTGATGTCGTCTCTTTCGATATATGCAGCTACATAAAGAAGCTGGGAAAGGTCAATTTGAAATTGGACTGGCATATACAGATTGTTTTAGAGCTGCTGATACATTAATTTATACACGTGAAGTCATCAGAAAAGTTGGAAGGAAATATGGATTTCATCCAACGTTTTTGCCAAAGTAAGTAGCAGATGTTTCCAAAATATTTTTAGGTGAAATTCTCTTCTCTACTAGTTTAACTAGATATGCTTTTGCTTCTTTTGAAGTGCTACCACAACCATGTTTTTAGTTCTGCTTTCTTTCTTGGTTTTATCGCAAAAAGCATTATGTATGAACTTTCTACTGCATGAGCGTAGTTCCTTTCAGTTTTTGACCATCTGTCCATTTCTGTATAGGTATTCGTTAGACGAATGGGGCTGTGGATCACATGTGCATATAAGTTTGTCCAAGAACGGAATTAACGTTTTTAAGGCATCTGACGGATCAAGTCAATATGGGATTTCCAAGATTGGGGAAGCATTCATGAGTGGGGTGTTAGATCATCTTCCTGCCATATTAGCATTTACTGCACCACATCCTACAAGGTTAGAGGTTTTTTATACCTATTAAGATTTAACTTATATGAACTGATGGTGTAAATAATACTTTTTCACACTACCAGTATAATTTAGTCGTGCGAAACCCTAAGTTGCTCCGACACGGTAATTTATGTGCCGCACCTGTGTCGACACGACACTAGTATGGGTGCGGGTATGGGATCCGTACCAGATATGGTCAAACGATTTTGTGTACTTTGACCATGGTGGACAGAAAAATTCGAGACGAGATACAATTTGATTCCAGAAATCAGAACCAAAACTAGGGTAAATTTGAAGAAAACAACATACCTTATCTAGGAAATTAATCCTTTACTTATCTACAACTTGAGAATAAAAAAAAAATCTACACTTTACAAGCTATACAGTATGCCACAAAAATTCTCATTTTAGAGATATTTTATATTTTTGAACTATTTTTAGCCGGATCCCGCCACCCGTATCCGTACTAGGATCCATATCCCCGAATCTTAGAATATACATCTCGAAGGATCCGACCTCTAGATCCGCACACGTGTCGGACACCCGCACCCGTATCCGAGCAACTTAGGCGAAACCTTAATTATTAATGTCATGCTTTCTTTTAATACTTTGGTAATTGGTTTAAAAATTCTCATTGAACCAAAGCTGCAGCACCATTGCCTCTAATCGAAAAGAGGAGAATTATAACTAATAGCAGCTATATCACTTCCTTTTTCCTTTTCTTTGATTGCTAGCATAATGGAAGACTTGTAATCTCATCACCTCAAATAATAATTTGTTTAACAGGTGTTTTTTTCCTTTTGTTAATTGTTTTTTTTTTTGGTAACGGTTTTCTGTTATGTTAATTCAAAGTTGCTTTGAATACTTGATCGTTCTTTTTAACTGTGCCTTATTTTGGTCACATTTTTTTGCAGTTATGAGCGCCTGTATTCTAAGGATTGGAACGGACGAGTTGTCAGTTGGCAGAAAGAAAACAATTATGCAAAAATTAGTACTTGTAGACTTCCAGGAGCTGATGTTGTAGGCCATTTTGTATGTCCTGCATTTGATGCATGTGCGAACCCATACTTGGGACTTGCTTCTATACTTACTGCTGGGATCGATGGCTTGCGGAAAGATTCGAGCCTTCCTGCACCAGTAGGTAAGTTAGACAATTATTTAGCAATTTTTCTCTTTATCGCATGATAATTTGCCTTTAAGTCTTTCTTTCCCTGAATTTTATGGTTAAGACTGGAATAAATGTCATTTCTGTTTGGATCAGCTACTTTCACCAATAGTATTGAACAAAGTATATTCTCTTTTTGATGTCACCAAAATATGTCCTTTAAGGATTGAGCTGCTTTCATCACAATATACATATTTTTTGATAACCGAGAAACCTCAGTGGAGCAAGGATCGAAACTCCGGTGGATGATGGGCTCGCCCTTCTACTCATCTCTACTGAAATACCAGTCTTGTGGCTACAGCGGGATTCAAATCCGCCTAACCCACACATCACATTGATGTCATCTATATAGGATAGTTGCCCTTGTATTCACTTAGCTGTAGGCAGAACAAATGAAAAATGGAAATAGAAATATGAAGCTATGGGCGTGCAATTTCATAAAAAAAGGAAATATAATAAACTTTTACCACACATTTAGTTTTCTTAGTTTGGTTAGAAACAAATAGGGCTAGGATTATTCTATTTTATCTACAAGTATTCTTGCACTCTCAGATTAACATGGCTTAAACCAACAGTGTAAATGATTTTCACACTATCGGTGCGTTTTAAACCTAGAAAACCTGCATTTTACTTTTCATATTACAAACGCACCTTTTATAGACGGTTATTTGTAGTTATCTTTTAGGTGGTCTGAAAATGTAAAAATTCTTTTACGTAGTGTATAGCAGTTAAGCTCTATAATACGTAGGCAAAAGTGCATGCTGTTTGTAAAATCTAATTTTGGTTCTCAGTGATTTTCTTGCTAATTCACTTGTCGAAGAAAGATTATATTCTGTTATCTTACATTCTACCTGTGTTTTTCTATGAAACAGATAGAGAGAGTCGTGTCAATCAAGAGGATTATCGAAGACTACCAGATTGTCTTACTGATTCTTTAAACGCTTTAGAGGAAGATACATTGTTTAAGGATATGATGGGTGAAAACCTCATGGTTTGCATAAAAGCAATTCGCAAGGTACGTTTCAAATTATGGTTTCTACAGTATACAAGGTGTATAGAATTCCTCTTTCTGCTGAAGAACTGGTTACTCCAGAAAAGGTTTATCAGGTATAATGAAATAAGAATGAATTGGCTCATCAGTTCATTGTATAATTCCTCTATGCAGTGATAGCGTAAAAAGGTATTATCACTTTTAGCCCGCGCCAGAAACTATTTACATCTGGTAGCCGAAAAAGTGTATAAAATTTGTATAATTTTATAATATACAGAATGTATATATATA
>NC_031997.1:38335900-38342042 GCF_001879085.1 Nicotiana attenuata | reverse complement strand
TAGTATAATATAATATATATATATATATATATATATATATATATATATATATATATATATATATATATATATATATATTATATATACAAAAATATACAAATTTTATATATTTTTCGGCTATTATCTTTACAGCGGCTATACAATGTCATTTTTCCTAGTGTGCGTAAAAGCAATTATAAACTATCAGTGCTTTGTAACATGTTGTAGCAGGTTACTTGTTTTATTTTCTAGGTTATTCTAATTTCACTTTTCATAGACATTCACTTATAATTATCTTTTAGGTGACCTGATGAATTGTCATTACATAAGTAACGTACTACAAACTTTTTGATAAGAACTATTACGCCTCAATCCCAAGCATGAGTGCTCACTATCCAGTTTCATTCCAATGTTCAAATAAATTGGAAAGTTCTCTAGCACTAAAGGTTATCTTAACAACAGCAGCAACACGCTTTAACTTTTCTTTTTCTGTGTAAATTAGCAATTGCAGTACTGAAAAAAAATAAAATTTTGACGGAAGGGTCGGTATATTGAGCTTTAATCGTAGTTTAAAGTGTTTCTGATTGAGCTTGGTTTTATGGTTTGCAGGCTGAGATCAATCACTACTCTGAAGATGAGGAACCATACAAGGACCTTATATACAAATTTTAGGTTGATTAGCATAGTTTATATTGTTAATTAATATCATAAATAAATATGAGCTTATTTTGCTATTCCCTTCTTCTTTTGATTAATGAAACATCTTAGTGAATTTAGTTCCTCTCATCTGTATTCTTTTGCTTAATTTATGCACGATTCTCTTTTTGACCATTCGACGCTACAAATTTGCTTTCAGTATTCATCCATCACCTGCGCAATACGGAGGGTCTGGATCTTATCCTTCTTCAAGTGAGATACATGAAATACGGATGGATCTTCGACACCGACTAACAATTCTGAACCAAATTTTACGGATCACCGAAGAACCTCACCGACAACTTCGTGAAAATAGCACGGGCTAGCTAGTTTTCGGACTGGTCATTAAAAAATAGCCAGCATTTGTAAAGTTATTGAAAAATAGCCTTTATTTTGGTGCAACACGAGCACCTGTTTATGAACTTTCAGCATATTATGCTGGACCAGTATATTATACTGGAATTCCAGTATATTATGCTGGAATATTTTCTAGATTTTAAACAGTGTTTTCATTCAGATTTATCTTTACATGAAAAGTGGCTAAATTACAATTACTTTTAAAATTGTGCTCTTTATTAATTACCACTTGTAAATCTGATTATTTTTGAATTTCATGCACAATTTCAGATTCCTTCGCACTACTACAGAGCTTTGTTAGTAATGTTGTAACTAAGAAATACCTAGTCCCCTACTTCAAATTGAGCTGAATGCTTCATGTTATTTTGTGCTTCGATTAATAGCATGTTTGGAAAATAAGCTTATTTTGAGAAGTATTTTTTCCTTCAAAAAGTACTTTTGGAGAAAAATAATATGTTGTTTGGCTAATCAAATTAAAAAGCACTTTTTGAGTAACAATTTATGTTTGGCAAAAATTTTCAAAAAGTGCTTTTAAGTATCAAATTACGAATAAGGACAAGAAGAATGTGGTTAATAGTTAATATTATATAAGTAGATAAATAACTATGGCTATTTATTATTAGAGACAATAACTAAATTTTTTATTTTATTTAGGTAAAAATATAAAAATAAAAATAAAAAGTACTTTATTCTTTCAAGATGATTTAAATATATCAAAAAATCATCCAACAAATATGAAATTCATTCTATATTACTTAATACTTTAAGGCTCCTACCCGCTCTCTTCTCTCATCGACTCCTAAGTTTAACGGTTATTTCTATCAGTAAACCCACCCAACGGCGACACCGACGAGACAAGCAGACCAGGTAAGAACCCTCTCTCTCCACCTTTTTCTTTCTTCCCCTTTTTTTCTAAGACGGAATACCTGGAGTTTAAGTGTAACGATCCGGCCGGTCTTTTGAGTGTTGTAGGCCATTCTCTCCATTTACTGCTTATTCTATGCTCAATTGCTATTATGTTGACTAGTTGAGTAGTTGGTTTGGTTTCAGAATATTTCGGAATGAGTTGAGACACTTAGTCTCAAGGTTGGGAGCTTAAGTTGAAAAGTGTTGATCGGATGTTGAATTATATGTTAAACGACTCCAGAATAGAGTTTTGATGGTTACACTAGCTCCGTATGGTGATTTTGGACTTAAGAGTGTGTCCGGATAGTGATTTGGAGGTACGTAGTTTTTTTTGGCTTAAAATGGCGAAAGTTTGAAAATTAGAAGTTTTGAAAATTGAGAAGTTTGACCGAGAGTTGACTTTTTGGTTTACCGGCTCGAATTTTGGTTCCGGGAGTTGGAATTGGTCCGTTGCGTCATTATATGACTTGTGTGCAAAATTTGAGATTAATCGAGTTGATTTGATAGGTTTCGGCATCGATTGTAGAAGTTAGATTTTCTTAGTTTTTGTTAGGCTTGAATTGAGGTGAAATTCGTGTTTTTGATATGATTTAAGGCCTCGGACTAAGCTCGTATCGTGTTTAGGACTTGTTTGGTATATTTTATTGAGGTCCCAATGGCCTCAGGTGGATTTCGGATGTTTAACGGATCGAATTTTAACTTATGGTGTTATGCTGAGGTGCTACATATCTCGTATTAAGTGGAATTTTTGCATAAGCAAGTTTTTCTCCGCAAAAGAGCGGAGCGCAGGTGCGAGCCCAGGCTCCACTGTGCGGAAATGCCTGGGCGGTGTTTTAAAATTCGAGGGTTTTCGTTATTTCTAATCATTTTGGACTTTGTAAACTCGACTAAGGCGATTTTTGAGAGGGATTTCGAGGGGTTTCTTGAGGTAAGTCACTCTTGATCATTTTTATGCAATAATATTGTTTCCCCATTGAATTTGTTCACCTAGTCTTGTGTTGTATTGGGAAAAAAGTTGAATTTATATTGAAGATGACGTGGCGTGACACGTGGACTGGACAAGTGGTCAAAGCGTAACAATTGGGAAAAAGGTACGGGAAATGACAGGTACGGGAAGAAGAAGTGAAATAGGCACGAGAAGCAGTTTAGACACGAGTCTCGTACCAATTCAAAGTCATTTAAAGCCAGTGGGTCGAAAGGCATTGAAGACATGAATCTGAAGACAAAAAGGAGTCTAAATTCAGTATTAAATACCTGATACGTTAGAAAATTGGTATTTAATAGGAATGATTGTGTAACAGCTCATTCAATGTCATTTATTGTCCATAATTGTCTCATTAAAGCTTAGGTTTTATTCCTTTACCTAGAATCAACTACAAAAGGAGGAAGTTGTATTTGGAAAAGGGGATCATTGACATCATACTGAAATAAAAAATTTGTTTACTGCTTTATTATTATTCTCAGAAAGCCTATTATTAATTTTTTTTGTCTCTTGATTATCAGTAACCCGATTTTTCATCTCAAATTCTAGTTTTATCCAAAATATTATTTCTTTGGTGAAACAATGCTCTTCTTTGTTTGGTGACTCTTTGACTGTTGAAATCAGCAGTTTCGGGTAATTTGTAAGTTTATTACTCCTGTTATTATTTTTTCTCTCAAAACACCAAGTAACTGGAAGTGAGTACAACAAATCCTACGTAGATAAACTTTTTTTGACTAGTTTTAACTATTCCCATATAAAAGTAGTTCCCATGGTTCTTTTTTACGGTGGTGGCATCAGAATTTTCACTAAATAAGGTCAATATATAAAGATATAAATTCACGAATAAGTCAAGAGATATCAATATATAGTATATATACATAATAAAAGAAATTTATCTAGCTATAAAGTACAATTTTCCAAGGACACCCCTTCAATACATGTGGCTCTGTGACTACTTGTGTAGGTCGTTGTCTCTTTTTGCTCAGAATTTAAAAAATACCGAGGAAAAAAGCGAAAGAACAAACAAGGTGAAAGCTCTTGAACGAAAAATTGTGACCGGAGGAAAATGTCAAGAGAAGGGAAAACATTTTCCAAAACTCCTTCTGAACCTTCCCACCCTCACCAACCTACCTCATACCCCACACCTACCCACCCAACCCCACCGCACGCCTACCACCCACCTTCTCTCTTCCAAAAAGGCTTTCGTTTTTTTTTTTAAATTTCATTTTTTTCCGTCACCATCCACCCTCTTACCCCTCCCCTACCCGCAAAAAAAATTAATATTTCTTTTGTAATTTCAAATTTATGTTTTTCGTTTTCTGCACCACCCACCCCACCCCACTCCGCACTAAAAAAGTTTTTTTTTAACTTTTTTTTAATTTTCAAATTTCTGTTTTTTTATTTTTCTGCACCACCCTCTCCCCCCCCCCCCCCCCCGGGGAAAAAAATAAGTTTTTTTTTTATATATATTTTCAATTTTAGTTTTTTTATCTTTCGGTTTACAGTTTCGAAATTTTACAAGTGTCAAAGTTATGAGTTCGGAATTATTTTTGAATACTCTTGAGAAGTTATTTTCCTTAATTTGCGTACCAAACGCCGAAAAATAAGTAAAATTACTACTTATTTTCTAAGAAAATATTTTCTCGGAAATCATTTCCGTTATACCAAACACACCCTAAGTGGACATAAATTTGGAACAACGTAACCAAGAAAAAAAGATGAAGCAAGACAGTAATTTAATAAAGAAGGTTTAAAGTTACAAGATTAATTATGATTAGCTGCTAAAGCTTACATGGCCTTTTTTACGTAGGATCAGATAATATTGCAACCTCCAAATAATGAAGGAATTTTTACTTCCTATAGAATAGGTTAACCCCCTATTTATTTAAAATAAATACCATTTCAATAAATTACATCTTATAGATATGTTATATGATTTATAGCAAAGATTCTAATTTTGGGTATCTCCTACACTTAAGCCATTATACACGCAATGTTTAATTTCCCTATCTCCATTCTCAGATTCTCTCTCTCATAGATACCTTTTTACATACAACTTCTCAATACAAGTTTTCCCCCTTCTCTCTAAATTGATACTTCCAAATCCCCTGTAATCACGATTGAAATTATATTGCTCTCATTCACAACGCAGCTTCCTCCTTCCCCATTCTCGGGTAAACTCTAACGCTTCATCTACATTGTACTGGCTTGTTTCTATAAGTAGTGTGGTTAGCATATTTTTTTTTTTGATTTTTCGCCATTTTTGCTTGTTCTCAACCTCTCGACTAACCAAATTGTATCTAATCAACAGTACCCAAGTCGTATTGTTACAATGTCTGAGAATACATCCCACAAGTTGATTACTAGAGGTATACCCACTAAACTTCTCAATTTCGATGGGACCTCTTTCTCCTTGCAAATCACTCAAGGTGAATTGGACGCAGGTTTAGCCAAAGATATTGATTTGGAGAAGAGAACAAAAGCTCGACATGATAAAGTCGAGAAATCAATGAAGGAGACAACACTTCCCATTCGGGAAAAGAGGAAAAACCATATCTCTGAAGCTTCATCTGTCAAGGGGAAGGAGGTTGAAGCATTTAAAACCTCAGATAAAGTTGAAGAAAAGGTAATTTTCTGATGAAATTCATCTGTATTATTCATGTATTCAGTTGTATTTATACGTATTTATATGTATTCTGATGTATTTTTATAGTTGTCTTTTTAAGTTTCTTTCAAGGTTCCCATCACTGTTTTTCCTTTCAATTTCATTGTATTTATTTGTTGTTTTCAACAGTTTAAAGTTCCATTATGTATTTAGTTGTATTCATATGTATTTATGTATGATAAATTAATGTCATTTGTGTTGTATCCAGTTATTTTATATGTAATTAGCCTTGTCAGTGTATTTAGTTGTATTTATATGTTTTTATTCATGTCAAATGCGGGGAATTAAGTTTTTTGTGAAACAACAGCCAAAATTTGCATCCCATATCAGTGTGTATACTAACACTAATATAGTCTCCGATATAAAAGAGAACCTTACTCCTGTTCAGTACCAACAACTTGGTAATACTTGCTTTGGAAATTTTCTTCAAATGAAGCGTTGTGAAGTCCAACATCAACTCTTCAGATGCTTCATGGCTCTCCAGGTAGAAGGTACTCCTAACAATGTATTTGCAATACACGTCAATGGTACTTCATTACATTTTCACATTTAAAGGA
>NC_031997.1:38308722-38332781 GCF_001879085.1 Nicotiana attenuata | reverse complement strand
GTTATTTCAGTACTATTATTTATTTTCTTAGTTCTAAAGCAAACTTTAATACCANACCATCTTACTAACTTCTTTTGTGTATAGCATATGGACGTCATATCTATAATTGAGAAAGAGGGAAAGTACAATCAGACATAGGACTTCAAGTATACAACTGTTGATTGTATATTCGAGACAAGAATCGCTGAAATATACGACAGGTATGAAGATACAGATAGTGATGCTAATGTAGCCAAACAAGAGGACGTGGTATGTGAGTATATGAGGGGCTACAGATTGCATGCTAATGTACCTTGGCATACTGTGGATAATGTCTTGATACCAGTCAACTTGAAGGACAAACTACACTGGGTATTAGCTGTTGTCACATTCAAGGTGAGATGTATCAAAGTGTATGACTCGTACAGATCTGCAGGTCATGATGCCTATGTAGTTTCTGAGATTGATAAGCTAGCTAAGCTTCTTCCTCTGTATCTATCAATCAGTGGCTTTTACAGCGATAGTCAAGGCATAGATTGGTCTGCTTATCCAGCATACACTGACAAGTCAGATAACGATCCCTTTGAAGTTTTTTTCATTTCAGATCTGCCTCAACAGAAAGCGGGCAGCATGTAAGTATTCAATCATCATTCTTGTATGTTGTATACAAATCTAATTGTATGAATTATTTTTAATTGTTTCAATCAATTATTTTTTAGGGATTGTGGAGTGCATGTTGCAGCATACGCAGAGTTTCTGAGCACTATTGGAGAGATTCCAAAAACAACATTTGACTCCACTCTACTCCGTCAAAGATATGGTGCTCTCCTCTGGGACTATGTTAAGCGTAAGATAGACGCTGATGCCATAAGCGAGAATGAAGCACCTTAAAAGATTGCTAGGCAAATCACTGAGTCGGAGGCAAAGTTGCAGATAGTTTTAGAATAGCTTTAGGTTATTTTAGTTTTGGAGTGTAGTTTCAAGAAGGATACTGTTTTGAGTAGTTTTGGGTGTAGATGCTATTTAGTTTTAAAAACTTATCACTTATACATTTTTGTTCGTGTATGACAATTGCAACTTTTTAATGACAGTTTCACTGGTTTATTCATAAGTATTCCTACTTATCTTCAGTTGTATTCAATTGTATTCAGCTGCATCCATTCAGATATATCTTTCAAGTTCATATAATACATATTACAGAACACAACTTCAGATGTATTAAGCAGGTTGTACGTGGTCATATGTATTCAGGTGTATTCAATTGTATTTAAGTGTATTATTCAGTATTAGCTAGTTGTATTTAAATGTATTATTCAGATGTATTCAGTTGTATTTTGGTGTATTAAATATACTTCATATATATTTATCTGTATACAAATTCTTCAACTAAATGTATTCAGAAAATATTAACGAAAGTCATTTCAATATATATTACTTGACAAAGAGAATTTATTATAGCTGCTAATGTCATCATAAGTATTGACAAATCGTTAACCACCAATACATGTCAGAATACAACTATTTATTACGTGGAGCATTTCTACACGTTCGCTTGTTATGTCCTCCCTGCCCACATATGCTACATGAATGTTGGTTTTTCGGCTGCAGCAATTCACTTAAAGTTTTATCGCGCTTCTTCTTTGGCCTTCCAGGAGGTCTTTTCCATTTGGGTGGTAGTACAACCTCCTCTGCTACATGTTCTGGTATATTCCAGTCATTTTTGTCCGGTAGCGGGTACACTGGCACATCGTATGTCATTACAATTGTACTTGGTTTGTAATAGTTAGAGCAATATTCTTCTGGCATTAGAAACTTGCTCTTCAATACAGCCCAAGCATGTGGGCATGGCAATTCATCAATTTGGAACCTCCCACAAACACATTTTCTCTCTAACAGGCAGACTGTGTAATTCCTCCCACCATCGTTAACCGTATATAAGTATTCATTTGATGGTACCACCTACATTTAAAAGTAGAAATATAAGTTTTGAACACATTTACCTGAATTACCAAATGTATAATGTTGAATTAACAAGTTACATATAACAGAAACATTTGCATATATATATGAATACATCATATATTTAGACCAGCAAAATATCATCTGCGAGAAGTGCAGAACTTATCAAAAGTCTGCTGTAGTTTAGGCAACAGTATGCTAACAAAAGCATTATAATCATACATATTCACAATACATATAAAAATTACATATCATATAGCTAGTTGTATTCTGATGTATTCCAATAGTTTTTTCAGCATGTAACTTAGTTATATTCAGTTGTATTCATATCAGATCTATGGAAAAATATGCATGTTATGTGCTTGAATGTAGTTGTATTCATATATATTAATGGTAGTTCTACTTAAAAATGATTGTATTCAGTTGTATTCATGCCAGTAATTCAGAAATTAACTAAAAATATATACAGCAATGACAGTAAAATTTAACTTACAGTCATACGTGTACACATTCTCTCATTCAACTCCAGCATCTCCTGGTATTTTTTTCCCAAGCGTCTTGTATGTCTGTGTAGCTTCTTTGCAGTTACTACAATTCCAACGTCCAAACATCTTCCTAACTTCTTCGAGGAAGTCGTATATTGGCAATTCCCTTGCTGAAACTAGTGCGGCATTGATTGACTCAGCAATATTTGACGTCATTGTCCATCCCCTGTTAACAGGTGCATACAACCTAGCCCACTTTTCGTAACCAGCTAACTCTAAGTATTCTTTCACCCTAATATCTACCTTCTCCACCTTCTCCATCAGACTGTCAAATTCAGCTTGTGTGTATGCTTTTGCCATCGAGAAGTATATCTCGCTCAACTTGGCATGGCTCTTTTTGAATTTCTTATATACGTTGTTCCATAGATGCCATATACAAGCAAAATGCGGTACATCCGGATACACTCTCGATACAGATTTAATGATACTCTCATTTCTATCTGAAACGATGCACATGTTTTCCCTTACACCGTATGCTATCTTGAATTGCTCAAAGAACCACGTCCAAGCAGCATCGTTCTCTGAATCAATAACACCATATGCTAGTGGTAATATATGACCTGTACATACAATTGAATATAATTATTTCTTAATACATGTATTTCAATATTTAAATATTAACATATTGTATTATTATTCAGATACTCACCTGCACCATCCAACGTGCTTGCCGAAACGAATGTACCGGTGTAGTAAGATTTTAGGTGACTTCCATCCACAACAACAATTGGTCTACAATGATCAAACCCCCTTATAAAGGCATACAATGATATATACACGTACATGAATTCATTCTTTGGCGATTTTACCATTCTGATGTGGGAACCTGGATATGTCATATCCATTGTATATAAGTATCCTGGTAATTTTTTGTATGAATCAGCCGGTTCACCTCTAAGAAAATTCATTGCCTTTTCTTTAGCCCTCCACGCCAACATGTAGCTAACATCTACACCTAAATCTGATTTCACATCATCAATAATGTCCCTCGGAGTGTATTTCCTCTTATGGTTTGTAAGCTTTGGCCTTATAATACCACCTATAAGGCTGCTACTAGCCTGCCGCTGCTCGTACACCTTATCCTTCAGCGGACATGTATGGTTATCATTGAATTCTCTCACCTTGAATAGTTCTGATTTGTTAATGCTTGAAGCCTTAAACCTCCATTCACAATCTTCTGAAATACATAATAATGCATAGCTGCAAAGAATTAATCATTTAACATTTGATTAGCATACTTGTTTACAACAAATACAGCTCATACATCAGACAAATAGAATCTGACATATATACATCCTGAATACATGTTAACAAATTCACAAGTGTATATATAATTTTGTATACTACTGAATTCCAATATAGTTACATGCGTTCAAACACAATGAATACAACTGAATACACTTGTATGAATATGCAAACACTTAATACCACAGTAGACAAAATAAGAAAATAATTAGAGCCTCTGTTGTGTTTGTACACCATTAAAATACATTTGAATACATGTATTTAAGCACCCTAAACAAATATAAGTTTTCATATGTGTTCATCAGGAGGAAACACACAAATACGCATAAATACAACAAATTTAAACAAAAAACAAACCTGACAGCATTAGACCGATCAACCCGGAATTGAAACCTTTGAGCTATAGCATAATTCTCCATCACCTCTTTCAATGTAGCCTTATCCTTATAAACTTGTCCGGCCATAACCTCCTTTTGATTGGTTTTTGAAATTATCAAATCATTGTGGAGTTCGAACACTCCAATCGCTTCTCCTGAATTGACAAATTCTATAGCTAGTGTATTATCAGTATCGGAATCGTACCTTTGAACTGCTCCGTCTATAAGCTCTTTTTCGATAGTAGTTACGCACAAAAGATACATCCCAAATTCTCTGTTCTCTTTTTTCTATTATACATACACTTTGTAACCCATATCATTGTGTATTTCCATTAGCGTGCAATTTCCTTCTACTTTGTATTGTATTTTAATGGTCTTTGAGCTCAAATCTATACCCAGTTGATTAGAAATTGAAGCAACTAGATCATTAAAGGAGGCATACTCCTTAATCAGTATTCCCTCAATTGCAAAATCGATATAATTGCCCTCATCGTTCCACTTGCCAGAATGACGCAACAAAACTGTTAAACTTGCCATATGTATAGAGCAACTATACCTTATTTTGTATATAATTTGTATCAATCGAAAAAAAGGAGAAGAGAATTGAAGAATTTGGATGCTCTGTTTTTTGCTTCTTTTCACGAAAAAAGGGAGAAGATTATTCTGCTTTCTTTGAGCAGATTATTGTGTACTCGTATTATTTCTTTGAGTTAAATTAGGAGACTATCTTGTGAATTTATTTCCTTCCGTTTTTAACAAGTTTAACTTCCTAGAATTTGCGCAAAAACGTTACTGAATTTTATCTGTATTCAGCTTGAATACAGATAAATACAGATACCCCTTAGCTGGAGTTCCCGTTTTTACGCCTATTTTTTTGGTTGTATTAATGAATACAACTGCTTAAATACATGAAATATATTGTATAAAAACATAAAAGGTATCTATAACAAGTAATATAGCAAAGGGTATCTATAAATGACTAATTAGGGCTAAAAGATGGTGCTTTATGAAAAATTCTCAATAATGAACGAATCATCATGTGAGGCCAAAAATTCTATCATGCTAGTTAGCATAAAGGCAAGGAAATGTTTAAAAACTAATTATTTGATGAATAGAATGGCTATTAAACTTAAAGAAGAATTAACCCAAATAGCCGTCACTCAATCGCTTAAATTAAAAATAGCAGGTGGAGGTATAATATATGCATATTTTTTGTATTATATGTGTAATCTATATATATGGTAAGAAAAAGTAAACAATGAATATGACCGACTATTTGTGTAAAGATCCCAAATTTCCAAGGAAAGAGTAAATATTAAGCTGTGATCTAAAGGGTAAATATTATGTAAAGATAAAGAAGGGGAGAAAACCTGATACGATATTCCAATTCTAGAGGCTAAAACTCATAGGGAAATTTACATAGTATAACCGCCCCTAAAATAATTGTTGCTGAATATATACTTTTATATATCAATATATGATGTGTATATATATATAATCAGTTTATATTTATTTGATTAGCGACTAATTAATTATTTTAGGATGACCGATAAATGTGTTAAATGCCAAAATTCCATATAAAACATGGATATGAGTTTGATATAGATTATGGGAAAATGACATTGTATAACCGCTCTCAAAAATAATAACCGAAAAATGATTTACAAAAATTATACAAATTTTATACACTTTTTCGGCTACCAAATATAAATAGTTTCCGACGAGGGTTAAAAATGGTAATACCCCTAAATTCTGCTTTGAAGTTGTAAACGGGCTTACGCTAAGGCGGGGGCCTTCGAAGTCACTTAAATTTGGGCTTAAAATCCAATATTCTAGCAAATTATTCCTGGGCTGAATCATGTTATGTTGAAATCACACTAATGGTCTACCTTTTGATGATGTTCACAAGGCAAAGGCCCCTTATTTAAAACTCAGCTACTATTTTAAAACTCATTAAACTGTGGGTAACAGTTAATTTCTTTTAAGATAGTAATAAAAAAATGTTGATATTTTAGTTGATTTTTTTTTTTCGTTCTAAAGACAATAATTACTACGTCGGGTTTACATAAATTCTTTTTCTTTCACCGGTTTACGTTTCATTGATTATTCGAATTTGATCTAAATTTTATATTCTTCCTAAGTAGCAGTTGTTTCACGTTATTCCAATTACTTTACGAGTCGTAACAAGATAAGGAGCTAATTCAGTCGTTAAAGTGCCGAAGGATTAACCCCTCAAATGAAAATATTGGGAGTCCATTTTATGTGTAATATATATATTTTTTCGGTAGCTTATGTATTGGTCTTTAAACAAATTTTATGTGGTGAAAATATGTCAAATGGACAGAATAGTAGTTTTGAGCAGATTGTGAGACCTGGATAAAATAAGCATGGCTAACGGTGAATTAATATTTTAGCTCTTTGAAATTCACTCAATCCGTTCTGATCACCCGTTTAAAAAAAAAAGAAATTAAGTTTGTTTTTTCATTTGTGAAAAGAATGATATTTTTGAAGAAATGTGATTCCTTTAGCGTACTAATAGAATAAAAAAAGACAAGCTGATGACAACGAAACTATTTCATAGTGAAAAATTGAAGTGTGACACGTGATGTCTGAAAATGAAGCCTAATCTTCACAAGTAAATTAGTGTTGGAAAAATCAAAGCTGGAATTTTAGGGTCATGATTTCTTTATATTCTTTTCTTTTCTAAAACTTTCTTCAAAATTTTTGTTCAAACACGTTATTCATAGAGTGAAAAGACACTTTTTGAAGAGTCATCAGTCACCACCTTTTGGACTCAAAAAGGAAAAGAAGAAAAAAAAAAAGATAGTTGTAAGTCTTCATTTCATCTACTGACCAGTAACGAATGAGAACTGATGAGTCAATAGTGGAAAACTCGTTGCTACGACGAAATTTAATAGAAGATGAAGTAGTGGTTAGCATTAAGAGACATGAACTAAAAATAAAAAAGGAAAAGCCAATAATGCTTTTGTCATACATAATCGACTCAATACAGAGGAAAAAGTGAAAAATCAAAGTCAGTGTCGCTAAAGTTCCCCAGCTAATTTTCATCCTTTTAGCGTCATAATATATAGAAGTCACAACCTTGAACAAACATAATGTTTGTGACTGCCAGCTAGGATCTGATTGTATTGTTTTAAGTTTAACGGGACCAATATTTACAAGATTATCTAGCATAAAAAGTGCCGCCCGTAATATCACCTATCACATCTACACCGGAAAATTTCACATTAAAATAATTGGGTTCCCTACTTTTCAATTTTATAGCACATATTTTAATTTACAACCAACTAACTCAAAAAAATAAGCTAAGATTCTACATTCAATTCCAATAGGCTCTCAAAATTACTATTTAATTTTAAAAAAGATTCCTCAAACTTTTAACTTAATTTTCGAATCAATAACTGTGACTCAAATATTAGTTCAACAAACCAAATTCATTTGGGTGGTAAAAATTAGATTTTAACAAGCTTAAATATGTAGATTTAAATTCCGAATTTGATTTTGTGAGTAATTTGGAGTGGGTCTTATTTAGACTTGTTAAAAATAGTATAAGGAGGTTGTATATAAAATTTGAAGTCATTTAATCGAGATTTGGACTGATTTTGAACAAGAATTGCAACTGAAAATCGTGGAAGAAGCTCGTCTACAGACGCTCGTATAAAGGTGTATAAAAGTGTATAATAGTGTATAACGTGTGTTTCTACACTCATATACACTATTATACAAGACTATACATAATTATACAAAAAAACTGACTTCGTCTTCTTCTTTGCGTCTTTTCTGAAATTTAACTCAAATCTTGCTCAAATCTACTCCAAATCACTTCAAATTTAAATTTTGAACTCCTTTTGATATTTTCAATCAATTGGAACAACACCTATTCCAAACAACTAACAAATTAAAAAAAACCATTTTCGAAAGCAAAGCTTTGAATGGTCTTCAATGGTGGACTTCTGCTCTTCTATTTTTTTACATTGCAACCAGGTGACACAAGAGGAGAAGCAGAAAATACACGGCCCCTTGAAGCATAATTAGAAGATGTGAGCAGAAGAGAGAGTGAAAGCAATGATTGTGAGAACACAAATTTAACTCCATAGCTTTTAGAAGCAATGATCGTAAGAACATAAATTTTGGATTTTCTAGTGCTTTCAAAATATGTACAACATGGGCTAGGTCGGTAAAACTTAAAAACATTGGCCATTTTTTGTTATGGTGTGATTTTTCTTGTAATTCTTTCATCTACACCAAAGAGGAAGCGCGAATACGTTATCAGAAAGATACATCCAATTACTTTTAATTAAGGGGCGTGTTATATAACGAAGGTGTGAATTGTAAAGAATTCTATACATATGTGAGCTACAACTAGGTGTGTCACTGTTTCGGTTCGGTCGGTTATTTTATAAAATATGTACCGTACCAATTTTTTGGTTATTCTATTTTGTATAACCAAATTAGACTGTTCGAGAACGTCCCAATCCGACTATTCGGTCGGAACATTTAAATATTTTTTGATTACCGACCGCATCAGTCGCAAATTTACCGATCAATTCGGTCGTGATAACTTAAATTCAAATGCGTCTTTTATTTTTCAGTTCGCGACCGAATCCGTCGAAAATTTTTGACTGATATTTGCGACCACGTATTTTCTGGCCGACCTTTTTCTGTCGAAAATTGGCTTTTCCAGTAGTGAATCATCTTGATTTCTCTTCAGTATCGGTACAGGTCGGTTAATTTTTGGTATTTTTTTTTAAAATATCATGTAAAAGTCTCTAATACAAGTTAAAACGCGATAAGATAAGCACTTACTTAGGACTTTGGCAAAACTCTCTAGACATTTTTACAGTTTAAAAGACGATGAATCAAGAAAATATGAAAGATAGCTAGAGTAGAGATGTATCCCACTATTTTACTACAACGTAAGAGAAATTGAGCAAAGACAAAAGAAATATAATTCATACGAGTTGGAATTTATTTAATCAAGACTAGACTCAAGAATAGAGTCTATTAGTAAATTATCATACAACAAGAAAAATCTAAAAATCATACGAGAGGAAAGATATACAATATCTTATGATTTGCTACTCAAGATCGCTAGAATACCTGTAGCTTGCTACTCAAGATGATAGCTAGAATTAATTTAGTTTCAATCGGAGTAGCATAATAGGTTTGAGAGTTTCGTTCGGCTTTAATTACTTGTTGGCTTATAAACATTTCCCTATAGGCCTAAGGTAAAAATTAATATTTTTTTATTTTTAAACTTAATATATAAAATATACTTTTTTTATAAAATTATTCGGGAAGGTTCAGTACCTTTTTGGTTTATTTTTGTAAAAAAACCTACCCTAATTATTAGTACAATTATAGTTCTATATAAAAATCTACGATTTTATTGCAAGAAACCTAATAATAGTTCGGTACAATTCGGTTCGGTCGGTTTAATCGATTTTTAAAGATCCATTGACACCCCTAGCTACGTCCCTTTAATTTCTACTAAAATTTGTAAGATTTGATCATACCCAATGTTATTAAAACGAGAGGCAGGGTAATATAAACCAGGAGAAAGATCAATATATTAATTCAATAAAGATAACTCTTTGAATGAAAACATTAGATGCTCATTATTTTTTATATTTTACCGCAACTGAAAATAGAACTACAACTATGACAAAACACTACATCTGATAGAACTTAATTAAAATAAAAAAAAATTCTAAGGGATAGAAATAGGTATAGAGGGTCTTGACCCACAAAAAAATACACATTTGCAGGTTCTTACACCACGTTCATTAATTATACAAGTTCCTTCGGTAATAGCACGTCCTGTTCCTTCGACACATTTACTGAAGCATCCATCTCTTATTCCTATATTGCATATTTCAAATCCTATATCAACTCTGCATGTCTTGATTCCATACACATCTGCATCCACAAAATTAAAATAAGTTTCTCATCATTGAATTCCAAAAGTGGAGAAAAATAATAATAATGAAAAAAAGGTTTCGTCATTTTGTGAATTAGTCAAAATATATAAATCGTCACACGATAAAACTTGGCCATTATAATGAAATATTATTTTAAAGGATATCTGTTATAGAAATGTTTGAGTGTGTATGATTTAAAATTCGGCGGCCTCCCTACCACTTGTTTGTTATTGGATTTCAATCTCCTTTATAATTATGTAAAAGAAATTGAGGTAAGAAAAGATTAGATCTGACAGAAAACTCTACTTTAGGTAAAAGGATAATGTAAAACCTGATACAACACCAAAAAGGACGATTAGAATTGCAAGTGATCTTAGGGACTTTTCCATCTTCTATCTCTTAAGAGTTATGAATTCTAATTACTGTTTGCAAACTCCTCCAAAGACTTCCTTCTTATAATGTTTCACCGTCGAGATTTTAGCAACCTCTTCTCTTTGTTTTTTTGCATATATAGCATCTAATTAACCAGTCTAAAATACTGTTACCATTAACCATTCTTACATAAAGATTTGCTACTATATCATTGAAAAAAGTTTGGAAGTCATTATATTTTTTTCCATGATAAATAGAGCAAAAGAATCTATATTAGGTATGAAATCTAAGTTTTCTAAAAAAGCACTACTTATGTGATACAGTAAAGTAAACCACCTACTTGAAAATTGTAAAAGTTGTATTTTTTGTCCAATTTTGGACTAGAAATAGATTACTTCAAATATTTCAATTGAATAAGTGTCCAATTTCACCCTGATCATTTATATTTCTGGTTTAAGATTTTAACATATCCATATAGAAAACTACTTAATAGCAATAATATTTATACATGGTATTTGACTGAATTACCTTTATTTCTTCCTGAAATAGGTAAATAATGACTATACTGTAATGAAATATTAAAGAAGAATATTGCAAAGAAAGAGAGAGATGATTCTTATTGATATGGGATGAATTACAATAGAATAGAACTCCTTTATTTATAGAGAAAAAGTGGCTTAGCCACCAAGTAACAAACCCTAAGATCTCTCTAAAATATAGACATTCACCTTAATATAATTCTATTTATAACAATCCCCCTTCAATGTCTATTTAACAGATAATGTGCCTCGTTAAAACCTTAACTAAAATAAAACCCAGTGAAAAAAAATTCTAGTGAAGGAAAAAGAGAACACATGTTTAGAAATACCCCTTTTGGTTGCCTCGTTACAAACCTAGCAAGGAAAACCCAGTGGGACAAAACCTGCAAAGGAAAAAGAGTATGGCACGTATTCACTCCCCCTGATAAGAGCATCAATTCACATCTTTAAGACTTCGCATCCCAATCTTGTACGCTAGCTTCTTGAAGGTTGACGTCGGTAGAGATTTGGTGAACAAATCAGCCATATTTTCACTTGAACGAATCTGTTGCATATTGATATATATCACCATCCTTTTGAAGATCATGTGTGAAAAATAAATTTGGTGAAATGATCTTTGTCCTATCTCCTTTTATGAATCCGCCCTTCAATAGGGCTATGCGTGTTGCATTGTCTCCATACAAAATTGTGGGTAGTTTGTCACACTTCAAACCATATTTTTCTCGAATAAGATGTATTGCAGACCTCAAAACACATTCTTGACTTGCTTCAAGAATAGCAATTATCTCAGCATGATTTGATGAAGTAGCCATGACTGGTTGCTTAGTCGATCGCCAAGGTATGGCGTTGCTTCCACATGTAAACACATAGCCTGTTTGAGATCGAGCCTTGTGCGGGTCAGATAAATACCCAACATCAGCATAACTGTAACGACCCGACCGGTCGTTTTGAGTATCTGCACTTCGTTCGGTGATTTAGAGCCAAACTTTGTGTTTCAAAGCCTTTAGAACCTCATTCTAGCCTTCCATTATTTGTGTGCGCAGTCCGGGTATTGACCCGGGAGGCTTATATGCAAAAAAGAAAATGATAAAAACAAGAATTTTCGCCTAAAAAGTTAATTTTAGTTGATTTCAGTTAACGTTTTGAGTAAATAGACCCGTACCCGTATTTTGATGGTCTCGGTGGGTGCGTATTGAAATATGGGATCTGAGCGTATGCCCGGAATCGAATTCCGAGGTCCCTAGCTTGAGTTATGAATTTTTATTGAAACTTAAAAGTCTGAAATTCTAATATTTTTAAGAATTGATTGAATGTTTGGTATTGTTGATACCGGGTCCGTATTTTGGTTTCGGAGCCCGCTACAGGTCCAATATAATATTTTTTGACTTGTCTATCAAATTTGGTGGGAAACGGAGTCGGTTAGACGTGATTCGGACGTCCGGTGGTAAAAATAGAGATTTCAAAGCTTTCATAAAAATTTCATTTGATTTGGTATCCAATTCGTAGTTCTAGGTATTATTTTGGCGATTTGATCGCGGGACCTAGTTCGTATGATATTTTTAGACTGGTGTGCACTTTTGGTTTGGAGTTCCGAGGGGCTTGGGTGTATTTTTGGATCATTGGTTGAGAGACTAGTAAAGTTACGAAACTTGGGAGTTTGACCATGGTCAATATCGGGCTAAGACGATCTCTTTTCAGTGTTTTGAGTGCCCGAGCAGGTCCGTAGCGTGTTTTATGATTGAAATTCATATATGGTTTGTGTCCTGGAGGTTCCGGATGAGCTTCAGGGTGGTTTCGGATCGTTTCGGAGAAGTTTGGGTTTTGTTGGTTTCTGGTGCGACACCGTTCATTCGAAATTGCGAACCTTTTATGGCGATTGTGAAAACACTGTTCATCCGCAATTGCCAACTATTTATGGCAATTGCGAAAATATTGTTCATTGGGAAATGCGAAGTTTTGTTCGCAAATGCGACATCTGCAGCCTGTTAAGTGCTGAGAATTCCGAGTTTTTGCTTCATTTTTTCATATTTTTGAAACTTAGCTTCGAGGTGAGGCAATTTTCATGCCAAATCATTGGGTAAGTATATTTAATCAATTTTCAGCTATATTTCATGATTTTATACAAGATTTAACATCAAATTCATGGGAAAACTATGAAAAAATTTGGGGATTTTGTCAAAGTTTTGAAATATGAAAATTTGAGATTTGGGAGTCGAATAAGACTCGGATTTGAAAACAAAACACATATTTGGACTCGTGGGGTTATGGGTAGTCAAGACCTACCTTTGGACCCGGGTTTTGACCGTGCGGGCTCGGGTTTTGACTTTTGTTGACTTTTTAGAAATTGAATAAAAATCATAGCTTTATTAATTGAAATTGTTTTCTCTTGCATCGTGTGGTATATTCAAGTCGTCATTGGCTAGATTGAGTCGAGCAGAGGCGAATTTGTAGAGGAAAAGGCTAAGTTGAGTGTTGAGTTAGCCGGATCGAGGTAAGTATTTTGCCTAGCTTTGTTGAGGAAATTTTTCCTCCTATTTGTCATTGTTTGCTTCATGCGGGGGTGATACATATATGAGGTGACGAGCGTATATGTATGTGGCAGGGTTAATCATGCTCGGGGGGTGGATTATGTTATTTTTGTGTTTGTAGAATTTTGTGACATTCTGCTTAATGCCTTGTTTGACTCTTAGATACCAAGGACATAATATTAAGTGATAGATATCAAGACTTAGTTTGTTATAACTTGATCAAACTTGATGGAAATTGTAAGAATACATTGATGTGTCTAATTCAGTCATCTCTATGCAAAATCATTTCTACATTACTACAACCGAATTTCTTGAAATGCTAGGCTCTTTACTTGTGTTGTGGATCATTTATAAGATTGATGGAAGTATTTGAATAATACGGTTCTTGAGGGTTGTTGACTCTGAAAGTTGTGATTTGGAATGTGTTTGAAATATCCATTTAAGCACTCTCCTTGATGTTATTTGTGCTTCCTGCCTTATTTGTCATTGATACTCATATGCTTGGTAAGAAAGAGTGTAAAACACGAAGGGTGATACCGTGCCATTGTTTATACATTATCATGTGAGGGAGAGTGTAAAGCATGAAGGGTGATGCCGTGCCATATCATTGAGAGTAAAAGCACGAAGGATGATGCCGTGCCATATTATTGAGAGTAAAAGCACGAAGGACGATGCCGTGCCACATTTTTGAGAGTAAAAACACGAAGGGTGATGCTGTGCCATATCATTTGAGAGTAAAAGCACGAAGGGTGATGCCGTGCCATTTCATTTGCATTGTTATGTTTGTATGTTATGGTGAGGTCATGGGACGAAGGGTGTTTCCATGCACGTGAGGACGAGGGACAAGCATTTTGATGTGGTATCTGTTTCCCATGTATATAGTTGCGCCCTTACCTTGAGCTGTTTCTATTGTATTTAAATATTTGGGGTGACTTGTTGTTATTGTCATGTACTTGACCTTTATCTCAATTGTTGTTGCACTGTCCATGTCTTTTACTTGCTTAACTTACAATTACCATGTCTATTTCTTCTTTAATATTATATGTTGTATCTATTCTGTTGCACTTCAGTATAAGCCTTCCACTATGCTAGCCATTCATGCCCTTACTTGTTAATTTGTAAAGAACATGTGTTCTCCTCTTAATTGTTATATTTGTACTTAGGCCTCCAACATGCTAGTTAATTGAAGTTGATATTACATGTTTTCCAATTTTTTTTGTTACTCACGTGCTTTCCGCTTAGTCCTTTACTGTGACCCACTTGTGTATCCTTGTCCACGGTGGTTACTTGCGTATTTCCTACTTAGAAGTACCTATTATTGTGTTCTTGTGATATGGTTGGTTCTGTTATACGATCACTTGGGAAAGATGAGTTGAACGCATGAAGGGTGTTGCCGTGCTAATTGAATTGTTACATAATTTCATTTATACATGGTGAGGATGAGATAAAAGCACGAAGGGTGTTACCGTGCTATGTGATTTGACATTTTGGCATTTTGACATATATCTCATACTAGGAAAGATCGTAAATATTCTATTGTGGTTCTTTACAGTATTCATTTTCTGACTCGCCGGGTTGTATTTGATACTTTTATCCGTTATACTTGGAACTACTTTACTGTTAATCTAATGTACAAGTTATTATTTAAATAAGAATAGTTTTAACTAAAAGACTCGTCACTACTTCGACGAGGTTAGACAAAATACTTACCAGTACATGGGGTCGATTGTACTGATAATGCACTTCTGCACGTCCCGTGCAGATTTTGGAGAGGAGTTGCTGGTGACGTCGAGTACTGATTCAGAAGATGTTCGTGCGTTTCGATATAACTGCCACTTGTCCTTGGTAGTTTAGATTATTTCTAATCTGTTTAGATAATCTTCAAACAAAACGTGTATTTATTTGTATCAGTTTTGAAGTTCCAAATCTTAGAAGCACGTGATTCGTACTACCTGGTCTTGGTAAATTTGTAAATGTTCAGTTATCTATTTTCTATCCTCTTATAATCTCAGATGGGTGGTATTTTCTGTTAGTTGACTTACCTAGCGGGTTGAGTTAGGTGTCATCATAAATTATGGTTTTTGGGTCGTCACAATAACCAATAAGATGGGGACTGCAATCTTTGCATTAAATAAGTCATATCGGTAGTCCCTTTTAGATACCGCAATATGTGTTTGATTCTATTCCAATGTATCCTTAGCAGAGTTATATCTTTCTAAGACATTAACTGAAAATGTTATGTCACGCCTTGTAGTATTAGCAAGATACATTAGTGCACCAATTGTACTAAGATACGGTACTTCAGGACCAAGTAGCTATTTATTATTTTTCAAGAACAGAACATATCCTTATTCATATCAAGTGATCAAACAACCATAGGAGTACTTAATGGATGTGCTCCATCCATGTAAAACCATTTCAATACCTTTTCTGTGCAGGCAGATTGATGAACAAAAAACTCGTTTGTCTAATGTTGAATTTACAAACCGAGACATAATTTTTTTCTTTCCGAGATCTTTCATCTCGAATTACTTCTTTAAATAATCATTTGCCTTTTGGAGTCCTATAGGAGTTCCAATAAGATTAATGTCATCAACATATGCGGCAAGTACAA
Organism: Nicotiana attenuata; assembly: GCF_001879085.1. Classification (NCBI taxonomy): domain Eukaryota; kingdom Viridiplantae; phylum Streptophyta; class Magnoliopsida; order Solanales; family Solanaceae; genus Nicotiana; species Nicotiana attenuata. Next base: position 38,316,681 of record NC_031997.1, on the reverse strand, counting down.
CAAATTTCGATGTTGTTTTCTTTATAAAAACACATGGACAAATGGAATCATTTATATAACCTTCCTTTAATGAATACTCACTAAGGCAGTTATACCATATTCAACCCGATCTCTTTACTTTTGCAATTTGATTGAAAATATTTCCCGGGACTTTGATTTATGTGCATCAGGCATTTTAAATCCCTCGAAAATTTTCATGTATATCTCATTATCAGGTGAGCCGTAAAGGTAGGCTGTAATCGCATTCACTAAATGCATGTCAAGCTTCTCATGAACAACAAAACTTATGAGATAACAGAACGTTATATCATCCATAACAGGAGAATACGTCTCTCCGTAATCGACACTAGGACTTTGTGAAAATCCGTGTGCAACAAGGGCGTGCTTTATATCTTTGTACCTCATTTTTCTCATTCCTTTTACGTACAAAGACCCATTTATAACCAACAGCTTAACACCATTAGGTGCTTGGACTACAGGTCCAAAAACTTCACGTTTCGCAAGTGAATCCAACTCAGATTGGATTGCTTCTTGCCATTGGCCAATCACTTCTTTGTTGACATTCTCCAACATATTGAGGTTCAAGATCCTCATTATTTTTCATAATGCTAAATGCAACATTATATGCAAAGACATAATCCACCACTATATCCAATTGATTCAAATTTGTCTCAATATCGATTGGGTTTTGTGATGACCCGATAGGTCATTTATAGTGTTACCCTTCATTTTTGTGTTCCAAGATCTCGAATAGCTCTGTCTAGCCTTCTTCAATTTGCGTGCAGAGTCCGTGTCATTTTTTCGGATGTTTTTTAATGAGAAAAATGATAAAAATGTGAATTCGTACCTTAAAACCTAATTTGAGTTGACTTCAGTCAACATTTTGACCAAACAGACCGGGATCATTATTTTCAACAGTCCCAGTGGATTCGTAGCATGATTTGAGACTCGGCCGTATGCCTGGAATCGAATTCGTAAGTTCCTAACTTGAATTAACACAATTATTTGAAAACTAGAAATCTATTGGTTTAAAGAATTCTTAAGTTTGACCGTAAGTTGACTTGGTTGCTACCGGGTTCGTATTTCAGTTCCAGAACTTGGTAAAGTCCATTATAGTATTTATGACTTGTCTGCAAAATTTGTCGCAAAACGGAATTGATTTGACGTGATTCGGACGTCCGGTTGTAAAATTTTATGTTCTTAAGTTTCATTGAATATTTCATTGTTTTTGGTGTCTGATTCGTAGTTCTAGGTGTTATTTTGGCATTTTGATCGCACGAGCGAGTTTGTATAATGTTGTTGGACTTGTGTGCATGTTTGGTTTAGAGCCCGGAGGGCTCGGGTGAGTTTCCGATAGGCTACAGATTGATTTTTCGACTTCGGAAATAGCTGATGCATCTTTTTTTTTGGGGGTGATCTGCAGATCTTGCATTTGCGAGGTCTGGCTCGCAAATGCGAGTCTCGCTATTGCGAACAATGAGTCGCACTTGCGAGCATGGGGTGGGATGGGAAGAGTTCGCATTTGCAAGATATTCTTCGCATTTGCGGACTTTGTATCTTCGCAATTGCGGAGGTTTTGGTCATAATTGCGACCACTGACTGACTTGGTACTACCTTGTTTTTGCGAAGGATTGTTCTCATTTCCAGACTACCTTGGTTCGCTTTTGCGATAAAATTGTCGCATTTGCGACGACATCAGGCTCAGTGACCTTTTCGTATTTGCGATGGGTTGATGGCTTTTGCGATCATTGTAATTGCGAACTATGTGTCGCAATTACGATAACTACAACTGAGTAAAAGAGGGGGGAAAATAGGAATTAGCTCATTCTTTAAAACTCTCAACCCCAAACACTTTAGAGGCGATTTTCCCAAGAGATTTTCTTCCTAAATTCATTGGTAAGTGACTATTTCTTTTCAATTACCCATTACATGTCATAAGTTTTCAACATGAAATCTAAGATTTTCATGGTAGAAATTAGGGATTTTGGTAGAATAAGGAATGTAAATTTTAAATTTAGACCTCAAAATTAAGTTCGGATTTGGAAACTAATTACATAATCGGGACCGAGGGTGAATGGGTATTCTGGCTATGTCTGATTTCGATTTTGGCGAAGCATGCCCGGAGTTGACGTTTCTTGACCTTTTCTGTAATGATCTAAATTGAATCTCTTTCACTCATGAGTAGTTTTTAAAGCTCATTTTGAATTATTTGAATGATATTTGGTTAGATTCGATTGGTTTGGAAGCGAATTTTAGAGGAAAAGCCCCGGTTGAGCTTTAATTTGATTGCAGAGCGAGGTAAGTGTCGTGGTTAACCTTGACTTGAGGGATTAGGAATTTTTTGCCTATTTTCTATGTGAATAACGTGTGGGTTCAATGTATATGTGAGGTGATGAGCATTTATGCGTTGTTGTGGCATAAAGCATGCGGGTGGAACTTTTTTCCTTGTGATTTGTTGCCCTTTTAATTATGACATCCATGCTTAGATTAGATCATTACTTATTTGATCAGTCCTTCTGTAATTATTGTATTATTAGTAATGGTTGAGTATTGTTGGATGTTGTGGTTTGGTATCTTGAAATCATATTTGACCTAAAGAACATTCTCCGCACTATTTATCTTCCGAATTTATATTATCTTTACTATATGGTAAGGGAGAGTGTTAAAGCACGAAGGGTGATGCCGTGCCATTTTAGTATCTCATTTATTGATTAATACATAGTGAGGAAGAGAATTAAAGCACTAAGGGTGATTTCGTGCCATCTATATCATTTATTCATTATTATACGGTGAGATCGAGAGTAAAACCACGAAAGGGTGATGCGTGCCATTTCATTTTACATATGTCATCATTTCATGGTAAGGATGAGAGTAAGAGCATGAAGGGTGATGTCGTGCCATCTTTATACTGTATGTTTATCAGTCCTCACTGGTTGATGATTTATTTGGCTATCTTGTGTTGTCATACCTGTCATAATTATCGTATCTTTTTCCCCTTTCGCATGCCCCCTCCCAAATGTACATTGTTAAATCTCCGTTTTGTTGAAGTTGAACATATATACAAACTTGTACATGTTAATTACGTGAGTGTACGGTCATAGCCTCGTCACTACCTCGTCGAGGTTAGGCTCGACACTTACGGAGTACATTGGGTAGGTTGTACTCATACTACACTTATGCACTTCTTGTGCAGATTTTGGTATTGGTCCCAACGGTGCGTGAGGTACGACAGCTCAGATTATTGCATACGGAGCCTTGAGGTAGATCTGCTGGCATCCGCACACCTTGGAGTCCCCTTCTTCTTCCCTCTTTTACTATTCATTTCATTCGAAATATTTGTATTAATTTCAGACTCTATTTGTAGAACTTCTAGTAGCTCGTGTACTCATGACTCCGTATCTTTGGGAGTAGATGTTATTACATGACTTATGTTGGTGTCTTATTAGTTTGAGTCCCTATCTCTCATTATTTATCATCACCTTGTTGAAACTATTTAAATTTGGTTATTTAACTATCTCACGTCGGCTTGCCTAGCAAGTGGATGTTAGGCGCCATCACGACCCTGAGGTTGGGATTCAGGTCGTGACAAGTTGGTATCAGAGCCCTAGGTTGCCTAGGTCTCACGAGTCATGAGCAAGCTTAGTAGAGTCTAGAGGATCGGTACAGAGACGTTTGTACTTATCTTCCAGAGGCTATGGAGTTTAGGAAAAATATCACTTCTTTCTTCCTCTATCGTGCAATTTTATTCTATCATTGCTGATTGAACCATTCTACTCTTGTTGTCTTGCACTGCATCTACAGGCGGACAAGTGGCGGAGCTACCAATGGCAGTTATGACCAATGGCAGAGGTCGAGGCAGAGGCAGAGCTCAGCCTAGAGCCCGAGCACCAGCACCCGCAGTGGAGCCTCAAGTGTATTTTGAGGAGGAGGTTCTAGCTCAGACTGTACCCGTCGGACCAGCTCAGGTCCCGGAGGGGTTCATAGCCACTTCAGTGCTTCAGGACGCACTAGTCTATTTGGTGGGCCTTATGGAGAGTGTGGCCAAGATCGGTACCTTTCCGGTGGCACTAGTCGTCTCTCACGCTGGGGGAGGAGCACAGAGTCCCGCTACTCACACCCTAGAAGAGGTTTCTCCCCGGTATCAAAATCCAGTAGCCCTGCCAGTTAGGGTAGTTCAGCCGGTTATTGCGGCACAGGCCGATGATAGGCCCGATTTGTCTTCTGAGGCTATGTTGATGTCACGACCCCAGTTCGCCCTCCGTGAACTATTGTGACAGCACCTAGTCTCTACGACTAGGTAAGCCTAACAAATTGCGGAAAAAGAAACAACAGAATAAAACTAGAAAAAAACTGCGGAATAACATAACGAAACATTTAAGATGCCACTCGGCATATACAATACAAACTCTCAAACTGAAACTACATTTCCCAATAACCCAAAATCTCATGAAATCACAAGCTGTGGAATAACTACAGTGTTCTAACTCCAGAGTGTCTAAACAAAGGGAAAAGTACAGAAGGGCTATTACTAAAAGAGAGTAGATAGGGACTCCTCGGTCTACGAACGCGGCAGATATACCTCAAAGTCTCTAGAGATCGCCTCGCCACACTAATGATATGGCTGAGTCAATGTACCTGGATCTGCACACGGGAAAACATGTGCAGGAAAGGGCATGAGTCCACTACAGCGGTACCCAGTAAGTGACAAGCCTAACCTCGGTCGGGTAGTGACGAGGAAGGTCAGGGCCCTACCGGTTATCAATATATAAGACAAAGTAAGACAGTGGAAGGTGCGACAGTATAATCAAAACAATATCAGTAAATGAGAAGAAATCACAAACAATATACACCTAGTACACATAAATATCGAGAGGGGATCTCCCGGTATCCCGTCCCGTAGACCCAAACATAAATACTCGGGGATCTCTCAGTATCCCAGGTGTCTCTCAGTATCCTCAATATATGTACTAGGGATCTCTTGGTATCCTGAGGATCTCTCAGTATCCTCAATATATGTGCTAGTGATCTCTTGGTATCCTCAATATATGTACTGGGGATCTCTTGGTATCCCAAGGATCTCTTGGTATCCTCAATATATCCCGAGGATCTCTTGGTATCCTCAATATATGTTCTGGGGATCTCTTGGTATCCCGCACTACCGTCAAAATCAATATATGCGTAGGGGATCTCCCGGAATACTCATCCGTAGTCCCAAAATAAAAAGACAACAATATCAAGGAAAGAGTCCACAATTTCATTCAAGAACGAAACAGTATGAAGTAACATAGTATAATGGTAAGAATAACAACAATTACAACAGAGAAAATATCGCGGAAAGAGTACAGCTCGACACAGAGATAGCAACCGAGGATCTACCACGATATCATCCTATAGCCCCCAAATGTAAATATCCAGCAACCGGGGATCTACCATGATACCATCCTGTAGCCCCCAAATGTAAATACCCAGTACTAGGGGAATCTACCCGGTGTAGTCCCGTAGTTCCATATAACTGTGCAGGGGGATCTACCGGAATACCACATCCGTAGTCCCAAATAAACAGACAAGGGGGGATCTACCGGGAACCGCCCGTAGTCCCAATGTAGACACGCAGCAAAAACACAAGGATAATCAACTCAAACCAATTAATATCAAAATAAACAGGTAATTCTAACCTAACATGCTGCACATAGTTCACATAAACAGTTTGAGCAGATAGGACAATTAATACACTTAAGCATGCTTCCCTAAACTATGTCGTAAGCTTAAAATACGAGTAATGTTCAAGAAGAAAGAAACACAGTTAAATTTACTTAATGAAAAATGGGTTTCCAGCAATTAGCATGTGTACGCACTCGTCACCTCACGTACACGACATTCATATGACAACAATACTAAATCCAAGGGGGAATGTCTTCCACACAAGGTTAGATAAGCCACTTACCTCAAACCAGCTCAATCAAATCTATACCACGTTCTTGCCACGAGTATCCGACTCCAAATGGCCCAAATCTATCCAAAAGTAATTGCATAATGTAAATAACACTTCAAGTAACTAATTCAACTAATAAATTCTAAGCTAATACGCGAAATTAGGAAAAATGACCAAAACGCCCCCGAGCCCACTTTTCGGAATTGGGTAAAATTTGCATCAATGGAATCCTTATCGTCCCATGAGTTCATGCATACCAAATTTACCAAAATCCAACCACAAATGACCCCTCAAACCCCTAATTTTTGGTCTCTAATTACAAGCTCTAGTTCTTCAATTTCAACCACTAATTTTCCATCAATTACAAGCCTAATCCGTGAAACAACACCATAGAAATGAGTTTTACGTTCAAAAATCTTACCTCAATGAAGTTCCCTTGAATTCACTCTTAAAAATCTCCCAAAAGCTCCAAAGCCGTCTTAAAAATGGTGAAATAACCAGAGATTCGCGAAGGAAACCTTTTATATTTTCAGACATAGATTTTTCGTACCTGCGGTCCATACACCGCACCTGCGATACCGCATCTGCGGCCAAAGCGCCGCATCTGCGGTTTTCACTTAAAACCAAAACTCCGCACCTGCGCCCACCTTTCGCACCTGCGGTCCCGCAGGTGCGACCAACCATCCGCACCTGCGCTTCATCCCTTCACGCCAACTTCCGCATCTGTGACTAGCCTTCCGCTTCTGCGGGCACGCACCTACGGTCTCCTAGCCGCAGGTGTGGTTATGACAGCAACAGAACTCCTTCAGTTGCCAAATTCAACTCAAAATCACCCGTTAACCACCCGAAATCACCTCGAGGCCCCCAGGACCTCAACCCAAAGCACGAACAAGTCATATACCACTATCCAACTTATACCAATCTTCAAAACACCTCAAACAACATCGAAACACCAAATCATCATCGAATTCAAGCCTAAGAATTCCAAAAACTTCCAAATTTCGCTTTCGATCAAAAAGTCTATCAAACCTCGTCCGAATGACCTGAAATTTTGCAAGAACGTCACATTCAACAGTACGGAGCTACTCCAACTTCCGGAATTCCATTCCGACCCCGATATCAAAATCTCACTATCGAATCGGAAACTTCAAAAATTCAACTTTCGGCATTTCAAGCCTAAATAAGCTACGGAGCCCCAAAACACAATCCGAGCACGCTCCTAAATCCGAAATCACCCAACGGAGCAAACGGAACTAAGGGAATTCCATTCCGAGGCCGTCTTTACCCTGTTCCGACTACGGTTCAAAATCTAAAACTTAAATTCTCATTTAGGGACTAAGTGTCCCAAAACACTCCAAAAGTCAAATTAAATCCTCCCGGCAACTCACAATAGCTGAAACAAACACGGGGAATGCAGTTAATAGGGGATCGGGGCGTAAATTCTTAAAATGACTGGCCGGGTCATTACATCCTCCCACACTTAAACATTCGTTCGTCCTCGAACGAGCATAGAGACATACCTGAAGTAGTGAAAAGATGAGGGTAATGCCTTCGCATATCCTGCTCGGTCTCCGAAGTCGCCTCCTTGACCGGCTGGCCCCGCCACTGAACCTTCACTAATGCAATGTTCTTTGACCTCAGCTTTCGAATCTTCCTGTCCAATATCGCCACTGGCTCCTCAACATATGATAGATCCTTTTCCAACTGGACTGAACTGAAATCCAACACGTGCGATGGATCACCGTGATACCTCCGGAGCATCGAAACATGAAATACCGGATGAACTCCTGCGAAGCTGGGAGGTAAGGCAAGCTCATAAGCCACCTCCCCAACACGCCTCAATATCTCAAAATGGCCAATAAACCTCGGACTCAACTTCCCTTTCTTCCCAAATCTCATAACGCCCTTCATAGGCGAAACCGGAAGCAGAACCCGCTCTCCAACCATGTAGGAAACATCACGAACCTTCCGGTCCGCGTAACTCTTCTGTCTGGACTGGGCTGTACGAGTCTATCCTGAATCACTTT
>NC_031997.1:38289695-38308622 GCF_001879085.1 Nicotiana attenuata | reverse complement strand
ACAGGAATGTCCAAAGCATAACTAGACATAGCCAGGCAGGGTGCAAAATAAGACGATACATATGAATATGTAGACCCAAGGTCAAATAGCACTGACGCATCTCTATCACAAACCAGAATAGTACCTGTAATAACGACATCTGACGACTTGGCCTCTGGTCTGGCTGGTAAAGCATAAAACCGGGGATCAGCCCCACCTCCCTGAACCATGTCTCTGGGACGATCGGCTATCGGCTGACCCCTACCTCTGGCGGTCTGGCCTCCACCTCTATGGTCTCGACCTCCACCTCTATGATCCCTACCCCTGCCCCTGGCTGGCTGGGCAGGCTGTGGGTCACCTGGTGCCTGAATCATGGGGCGAGGACCCTGCTGCTGTGACTGTGTACCCCTCAATCTCGGGCAGGCTCTCCTGATGTGACCATACTCGCCACACTCATAACATCCCTCTGTACGATGAGACTGGCCCTGACGACCCGAGTGACCTCCACGAAAACTCTGAAGGGGCTGTGCACTGATGGGCTGATGATCAGAATACTGCCCACAAGAACCACGATCGCCTGGAGCACCCTGCGAAGCCTGGAGGGCTGGCTGAAAGGGCCTGGAAGACTGACCCCTATCATAAGAATCCCTGCCTCCAAGTGAGGCACCACTGAATCGACCTGAGTGACGGGGTCTCTTGTCTGACCTATGACCACCCCCTTGTGGCAGAACCATCTCGATCCTCCGGGCCACATTAGCCGCCTCCTGAAACGTAATGTCACTACCCGCCTCTCTGGCCATCTGAAGACGAATGGGCTGGATCAAACCGTCAATAAATCTCCTCACCCTCTCCCTCTCAGTGGGAAGTATGACGAGGGCATGGCGAGCTAGATCGATAAACCGGGTCTCATACTGAGTGACTGTGATAGACCCCTGCTGGAGGCGCTCGAACTGCCTCTGATAAGCATCCCTCTGAGTAACGGGGAGAAACTTCTCCAGGAACAACTCTGAAAACTGATCCCAAGTCAAAGGCGGCGACCCTGCTGGTCTGGCTAAACAGTAATCCCTCCACCATGTCTTGGCGAACCCGGATAGACGAAAAGCCGCAAAATCAACTCCATTGGACTCCACAATGCCCATGTTTCGAAGAACCTCGTGGCAGCTGCATAAGAAATCCTGGGGGTCCTCAGAAGAAGCTCCGCTGAATGTAGCAGTGAAAACCTTGGTGAACCTGTCCAGCCCCCACAAAGCATCAGCGGACATAGCCGCTCCATCACCGGCCTGTGCAACTACCCCCGGCTGAACTGCCACAGCTGGCTGGCCCGGTGGGATCTGTGTCTGGGGAGCTACCTGCTCCGGAGTACGTGCACCAGGAGTCTGGGCTCCTCCTCCAGCCTGGGAAGCGGCTGGTGCTGTAAGAAGCAATCCTGCTCGGGTGACACTCTCCATGAGACCAACCAACCGGACCAAGGCATCCTGAAGAACTGGGGTAGCAATAAACCCCTCTGGGACCTGAGCTGGGCCCATCGGAACTGTCTGAGCCTGGGCCAGAACCTCCTCGCCAAGGTCACCCTGAGTGTCCGCCACTGGTGTTGCTGCTGGTGGCTGGGCCCTGCCCCTACCTCGGCCCCCAGCACGGCCACGTCCTCTGCCCCTAGCGGGAGCTGCCTGGGGCTCGGACTGCTGATCGGTGGATGAGGAAGCGCGTGTTCTCGCCATCTGCGAAAGAACAGAGTGGAAATTCAATCAGCATTTAAGAAACCAAATCGCACGACAAGAAAGAACAGATGAGAGATTTTTCCCAACTCAATAGACTCTGGGGAACAAGTACAGACGTCTCCGTATCTACCCCTCAGACTCTACTAAGTTTGTTCGTGAGTTGTGAGACCTATGTAACCTAGTGCTCTGATACCAACTTGTCACGACCCGAATTTCCCACCATCGGGATCGTGATGGCGCCTACTCGTGGTAGCTAGGCAAGCCAACTTATTTACCTTTCATTAATAAATAAATCTGTTAACAATCTTTAGCATCTAAAAGAAATGTGGAATTTAATAATAACAATGGCGGAAGTCTAATTTATAAGTCTGAATCAAAACGCGGAATAGTCAACAATAGTCTCTACCCAAGATTTGGTGTCACATTACTCACGAACCCCTAAGAATAAACTAAATACAAAGGTCTGAAAGAAATATAATAGCTGTCTGTCTCAAAAACAATGAGGCAACAGTCAAAAGGAAAACATAAAGAAGAGACGCCGGGCCTGCGGACGCCTGCAAGGCTACCTCAGTCTCGTGATATGAAAGCATGCTCCCGTACTACTGCTGCTGCTGCTCCTCAAAACCTGGACATGTGCAAAAATGCTCAGAAGTATAGCATCAACATAACCGACCCCATGTGCTGGTGAGTGTCTAGCCTAACCCCGGCGAAGTAGTGACGAGGCTAGACTGGAAACCATATAAACCTGTGCAGTTATAAGTATACAGCGGCAATCGAATATATAAAGCAGTCACCAACATGGGAGGGGAAACATGCTATGGGGAGTTACAACAATAACAATAATCCAGAGTAACAAACTAAAGCAACTTAGAATTTACAGCGAACAAGAATCTAATACCAACAATAAGCACATTTGTATCAACAACTGTTGCGGCGTGCAACCCGACCCTTAATTACCATTGTTGCAGGCGTCTGCAACTGCTGAATGAAAGCCTGCTCCCGTACTACTGCTGCTGCTGCTCCTCAAAACCTGGACTTGTGCAAAAATGCACAGAAGTATAGAATCAGCACAACCGACCCCATGTGCTGGTAAGTGCCTAGCCTAACCCCGGCGAAGTAGTGACGAGGCTAGACTGGACACCACATAAACCTGTGCAGTTATAAGTATACAGCGGCAATCGAATATATAAAGCAGTCACCAACATGGGAGGGGAAACATGCTATGGGGAGTTACAACAATAACAATAATCCAGAGTAACAAACTAAAGCAACTTAGAATTTACAGCGAGCAAGAATCTAATACCAACAATAAGCACATTTGTATCAATAACTGTTGCGGCGTGCAACCCGACCCTTAATTACCATTGTTGCAGGCGTCCGCAGGCCCGGCGTCTCTTCTTTATGTTTTCCTTTTGACTGTTGCCTCATTGTTTTCGAGACAGACATCTATTATATTTCTTTCAGACCTTTGTATTTAGTTTATTCTTAGGGATTTATGAGTAATGTGACACCAAATCTTGGGTAGAGACTATTGTTGACTATTCCGCGTTTTGATTCAGACTTATAAATTAGACTTCCGCCATTGTTATTATTAAATTCCATGTTTCTTTTAGATGCTAAAGATTGTTAACAGATTTATTTATTAATGAAAGGTAAATAAGTTGGCTTGCCTAGCTACCACGAGTAGGCGCCATCACGATCCCGATGGTGGGAAATCCGGGTCGTGACAAGTTGGTATCAGAGCTGAACGAAGCCTCTCCTGAATAATCTTGGCCTTATCTAAGGCCTCCTGAACTAAGTCTGTACCCAATAACCGAGCCTCTCCTGGCTCGAACCATCCGACTGGAGACCGACATCTCCTACCATACAACGCCTCATATGGAGCCATCTGAATGCTGGACTGGTAGCTGTTGTTGTAGGCGAACTTTGCTAAAGGCAAAAACTGGTCCCACGAGCCTCCAAAATCAATGACACAGGCCCGGAGCATATCCTCCAAAATTTGAATAGTCCGCTCGGACTGACCGTCCGTCTGAGGATGGAACGCTGTACTCAACTGAACCTGGGTACCTAACTCTTGCTGAACCGCTCTTCAGAAGCGCGAGGTAAACTGCGTACCCCGATCCAAATGATAGATACTGGCACACCATGAAGGCGAACAATCTCCCGGATATAAATCTCAGCTAACCTCTCGGATGAATAGGAGACTGCTACTGGAATGAAATGCGCTGACTTGGTCAGCCTATCAACAATGACCCAAATAGCATCAAACTTCATCCGAGTCAACGGAAGTCCAGTAATGAAATCCATGGTAATCCTCTCCCACTTCCACTCGGGAAGCTCAATCCTCTGAGACAAACCGCCGGGCCTCTGATGCTCATACTTGACCTGCTGACAATTCAAGCACCGAGCCACATGCGCAACAATATCCTTCTTCATCCTACGCCACCAATAATGCTGCCGCAAGTCCTGATACATCTTCGCGGCGCCCGGGTGAATAAAGTACCGAGAACTATGGGCCTCCGCTAAGATCAACTCTCGAATCCCATCAACATTGGGCACACAAAGTCGACCCTGTAATCTCAAAACACCATCATCATCTAAGGTCACCTTCGTGGCACCTCCACGCTACACCGTGTCTCTCAGGACACACAAATGGGGATCATCAAATTGCCGATCACGGATACGCTCCAATAGAGAAGAACGAGCAACCGTACAAGCTAACACACGACTGGGCTCAGAAACATCCAGTCTCACAAACTGATTGGCTGAAGCCTGAACATCCAAAGCAAGCGGCCTCTGACTGACTGGAACATAAGCAAGACTGCCCATGCTGGCTGACTTCCTACTCAAAGCGTCGGCCACCATATTGGCCTTCCCCGGATGATATAAAATAGTGACATCATAATCCTTCAACAACTCCAACCACCTCCTCTGTCTCAAATTCAACTCCTTCTGCTTGAACAAATACTGAAGACTCTTGTGGTCAGTGAACACCTCACATGTCACGCCATACAAATAGTGCCTCCAAATCTTCAAGGCGTGGACAATAGCCGCCAACTCTAAATCATGCACTAGATAGTTTTTCTCATGAATCTTCAACTGCCTCGAAGCATAGGCTATAACCTTGCCATCCTGCATCAATACTGCACCAAGTCCAATACGGGAAGCATCACAAAAGAAGGTATAAGGCCCGGATCCTGTGGGCAAGACCAACACCGGTGCCGTAGTCAGGGCTGTCTTGAGCTTCTGGAAGCTCGCCTCACACTCATCTGACCATCTGAACTGGGCACCCTTCTGGGTCATTCTGGTCATCGGGGCTGCAATAGAAGAAAATCCCTCCACGAACCGACGGTAATAACCTGCTAACCCCAAGAAACTCCGAATCTCGGTCGCTGAAGCTGGTCGAGGCCAATTCTTGACTGCCTCAATCTTCTTCGGGTCCACCTGAATACCCTCTGCTGATACAATATGACCCAGAAATGCAACCGAACTCAACCAGAACTCGCACTTCGAAAACTTAGCATATAATTGACTATCTATCAGAGTCTGAAGAACCACTCTGAGGTGCTGCTCGTGCTCTTCTTGGCTGCGAGAGTACACCAAGATGTCATCAATGAAGACTATCACGAATAAGTCTAGATATGGCCTGAACACTCGGTTCATCAACTCCATAAACGCTGCTGGGGCATTGGTCAAACCAAATGACATAACTAAAAACTCATAGTGCCCATACCGAGTGCGGAACGCCGTCTTAGGGACATCAGACGCCCTAATCTTCAGCTGATGATAGCCAGATCTCAAGTCTATCCTTGAAAACACCTTTGCTCCCTGAAGCTGGTCAAACAAATCATTAATTCTCGGCAATGGATACTTGTTCTTTATCGTCACCATGCCTATACATCGTACTCGATCACATAGCAATTAGCAACAAGACTCAACTCCTATTTCCTCAAGCTAGGATTAAACCAAACACTTACCTCGGTCCCAAGAATAGCAATCAACCTTCAAAGACCGCCTTTCCTCTAAAATCCGACTCCGAAATAGTGATATCTAGGCATGATTAATTTAATAATATCAATAAAGACTCAAGGGCAACATCCCATAGCCTAGATATGAATTTTCTAGCATTCTTCCAAAAATACCAAAATTAGACACCGGGCCCACATAGTCCAAACTCGAGGCTCGGACCAAAACCCGATCACCCATAACCCCACGAGTCCAAATACAAAATTTGTTTTAAGATTCGACCACAAATTGAGGTTGAATCACCCAAAATTCTCAAAACCCTAACTCTACCCAAAACCCATAATTTCTACCCCGGAACTGGAGTCACATACTCACGAACATCTGAGGGAGTACTACATACATAGTCTAAGGGAGTACTACATACATACTTGGTCATCACATATAGACTGCATCCAGTACGTCCGAAAGTGCCACCACTATCAGATACATGCAGATATGATAAAGGTGCCTCCTAACGAGCTCAATGCAACTAGCTCACCATGGCCGTTCACCGCCTGGGGGATGGATGTCATTGGACCTATCGAGCCCGCCACATCAAATGGGCACAGGTTCATACTAGTGGCGATTGATTATTTCACCAAATGGGTCAAAGCAGCATCATATAAGGCGGTAACCAAGAAGGTTGTGACAGACTTCGTTCGCGACCGTATCATTTGCCGGTTCGGCATCCCAGAGTCAATCATCACTGACAATAGTTCCAATCTCAACAGTGATCTGATGAAAGCAATGTATGAAACCTTCAAGATCAAGCACAAGAATTCTACAACCTACAGGCCTCAGATGAATGGAGCCGTAGAAGCGGCCAATAAGAACATTAAGAAGATACTAAGGAAAATGATAGAGAAACACAAGCAATGGCATGAGAAGTTATCATTCGCTCTACTGGGATACCGTACCATAGTCCGCACATCGACTGGGGCGACACCCTATATGTTGGTTTACGGTACCGAGGCAGTCATCCCAGCCGAGGTAGAAATTCCCTCCCTGAGAATTATGCAGGAAGCAGAACTTGAAGATGCAGAATGGGTAAAAAGTCGCTACGAACAATTAGCCCTTATAGACGGAAAAAGTCTGAATGCAGTTTGCCATGGTCAGCTTTATCAGAATAGAATGACCAGAGCTTTAAACAAGAGAGTCAGACTAAGATAGTTCGCGCCAGGGCAGTTAGTACTAAAAAAGATTTTTCCGCATCAAGATGAAGCCAAAGGGAAATTCTCTCCCAACTGGCAAGGTCCGTACATGCTTCACCGGGTTCTAACCGGGGGAGCCCTCATACTCGCAAAGATGGATGGAGAAGTCTGGCCAAATCCAATTAATTCAGATGCAGTCAAACGCTATTATGTGTAATCATTATGATATCTGTATGATGTAATTTGAACTACGCCTGACCTGATTCCCGTTTAAGAGGGGATACGTAGGCAGCCCTATGGGTTCGCTCACAATTCAACAAAATTTCCATTTTTCCCCGATACTGGAAACTGGGGCAAAATTTTGAGGAGGACCCTCAAAATTCCGAAGTTGATCTCCGCCAATCACCGCGTGCAGCCGTCAGAGGCACCGGCCTAGTAAACCGGGGCAGAATTTTGAGGAGGACCCTCAAAATTTCGGAGCAAAAGAGGTTGCGATATCTTGAACCGTGTCGCAGTCGTCGGTTCATCTAAAAATATTTTATCTATTACGTATTTACATCGTATTTTATTATTTTGCTAAATCATGCATAAATACTATCAGAACGGCTTTGTCAGCAACGCTACCCCAATGAAAGCAAGAGCCGAGTAGGACGAGCGCAGTCTGCGGGAAGACGAACTAACCTTCCCCGTTGACAAAACTCACAATCTTTCTTTGAATGCAGGTACCCCAAGACATAGCATTATCGGATACGGTTACAAACTCATACTTCTCAGGAATACAACTCCCAGAATCATCGCCTATTTTCAAGTGTTACTCGGACGCAACATCCCCAGTAGCCATAGTGACAATCAACTAGCAGCTATCGTCTCTCAGCTAAGAAATTTTGTCACTCTTCACCTCTATCCTCGCACACTGCATAAGGCTACTTTTCTGCCTTTCGAGACTAAGCATTGTCTCCATCTGCATTTTCTTGCATTGCATAAGGCTACTTTTCTGCCTTCCGAGACTAAGCATTGTCTCCATTTGCATTTTCTTGCACTGCATAAGGCTACTTTTCTGCCTTTCGAGACTAAGCATTGTCTCCATCTGCATTTTCTTGCATTGCATAAGGCTACTTTTCTTCCTTCCGAGACTAAGCACTGTCTCCATCTGCATTTTCTTGCAGTGCATAAGGCTACTTTTCTGCCTTCCGAGACTAAGCACTGTCTCCATCTGCATTTTCTTGCATTGCATAAGGCTACTTTTCTGCCTTCCGAGACTAAGCACTGTCTCCATCTGCATTTTCTTGCATTGCATAAGGCTACTTTTCTGCCTTCCTGAGACTAGGCATTGCCTCCATCTGCATTTTCTTGCATTGCATAAGGCTACTTTTCTGCCTTCCAAGGTTAAGCTCTACCTCCATCCTGCATTTTTCTTGCATTGCATAAGGCTACCTTTCTACCTTCCGAGACTAAGCATTGTCTCCACCTGTTGGCTGAAATATCGCCAATTTTATTTAAGTCCTGCATGGCTGAAATATCGCCAATTTTATTTAAATCCTGCATGGCTGAAATATCGCCAATTTTGTTTAAATCCTGCATGGCTGAAATATCGCCAATTTTATTTAAAATCCTGCATGGCTGAAATATCGCCAACTGCATTTAAATCTCTATATCGGCTGAAAGATCGCCAGTTTATATTTAATCATTTGTCGGCTGAAAGATCGCCAACTCTATTTAAATCTTTACATCGGCTGAAATACTGCCATTTATGCTTTTCATCGCCTGAAATATCGCCAACTGCATTTAAATTTCTATATCGGCTGAAAGATCGCCAGTTTATATTTAATCATCATCGGCTGAAAGATCGCCTGTTTATATTTAATCATTATCGGCTGAAATATCGCCAACTTCATTTTGATCCTTGTCGGCTGAAATAGCGCCATTTATATTTATGCCTTACATCGGCTGAAATATCGCCATTTACATTTCTTCTTTACGTCAGCTGAAAAATTGCCAGCTTTATTTAAATTTCTGTCGGCTGAAATATCGCAATTTACATTTCTTCTTCACATCGGCTGAAATATCGCCAAATCCTGCATCTCATGGGCTGAAATATCGCCAAATCCTGCATTGCATGGGCTGAAATATCGCCAAATCCTGCATTGCATGGGCTGAAATATCGCCAAATTGTCCAAAGGCGTCATTGTTCGGAGGCACCATCTTCATAGGCCGAGAACGCCATGCCATGTCCCGAGGACCCTGCTTTTATCTTTTGCATACCCTTATTCAAAGGCATCAAAGTTCGGAGGCCTCATTATCATAGCCCGAGAACATCATTTCATAGCCTGCGAATCCTCTATTATACGCTTCATGGCCTAGGACATCATGGTCTGAGGACGTCGACAACCGTCCAAAGACAACATTCATGGTCCAAAGGGAACTTGCATCACGTTTAAATTTATGCACAGTATACGTTGTATTGCTCACTTGCAGGTACGCCGGCTAGCAACGACCATCTCAACAGGAGCGATCCCGCTCCAGTTCCCGCAGCCTATCAGATTTCAGCTACAACCTAAACATCGTGTCCGTTCTTTTCGGAACTCTATTGGCATATTCCGCCGATGGACCCCGAACTACATATGGCCTGATTCCTGTAAAACCAGGGATATGTAGGCAGCTCAAGAACCAGAGCTCGGTCGAAATTCTTTGCAAATCACCTCTTTCGGTCAAAATTGGCCATCCTATCTTTACCCCGATAACTCTTTCATCCTTCCCGGGTAAAGAGGGGCAGCTGTTGATACCCAATTTTTCCCTAGATGATTTTATACTCAAAATACTTTCAAAATAACATATATATGCATATATGAGCATACCCAAGTTTTGGTACTTTTTCCAAAATTTAATTGATTTTTAAACCAATTTATTGCCTATTTTAATAATACAAAATTCAATAATTATTCCCAAAAAATTATCATTTTGTGAATAATTCATTTTATTCTCATATTTACACCAAAATATAATTAAGGTGATTTTTGTACATTTTTACAAATT
The DNA here is from genome assembly GCF_001879085.1 of Nicotiana attenuata. Classification (NCBI taxonomy): domain Eukaryota; kingdom Viridiplantae; phylum Streptophyta; class Magnoliopsida; order Solanales; family Solanaceae; genus Nicotiana; species Nicotiana attenuata. The sequence continues at coordinate 38,298,736 of NC_031997.1, read as the reverse complement.
TATTTGGTATTTTAAAAGCTAAATTGCGTGTAATTGCAATTATAGCCTATTTTACGGTTAATAGCATTTTGTAACTACAAAAATTATATCCAGTATTTTTAAACTAATATTTATATAGTATTTTTTTGCCCAGTACTTTTAATTTGCTTTTGAAATCATTATTATTATTTTTATAAAATAAAAAAGGGAAAATTGGCTATTTGACACTTAGCCTATTTCTATTTCAATAACAGGCCTTCCCCCTTTCAATTGTAGCCTTAATCGGGCTCAATTCCGCCCCCAAATTAAATGACCCAATTCCTAAAATACCCAACCCACGACCCGTTCTCAAACCCGCCCGGTTTTCTTTTAAAATCCAAGTCGTTGATCATTTTGATCAACGGCTGATATCCTTCCTTTCCTTTTTTAATCACCTAATCCCGCTAACCCTACCTCATTTGCATAGAGAAGCCGCCTCTAACTCCCTTCGTCTCCCTCAAACCCTCTCTAGCCTCTCCGAAACCCTAATCACCTCCCACCTTATCTCACCTCGTTTCCGCCGGAATCCATAGCATCTTCTGCCATAGATGGCCTGTACTCACCCTCTCTCACCCCTAAGCCTGAGCTACTCGAAGTTTGGAAGCTTGACCTTGATGGTCCTCTCTCAGATTTATCTCAGATCTGTAGATCCAGGGTTCTCCGGCCATGCTCCGGCATGTTCAAGTACTGGAAGCTTGATTCCTGACCGTTTCGACTCAGGACCTGATCTTGTTCTTCCAAGCCTTTCTTGTTTCTAGGGTTTCTCTTGAACCCTAAGCCATTCGAGGTTCTTTCACCATTATTTGTTTAGATCTGTACTATGTCTATGCTTTTCTCCACGTTTTGAGTGTTTTCCCCAAAAGTTTTTGTCAAAATCGTTTCTCTCCGATTTTTATGGTTTCCGCAAGGATTTTTGAAAAATCTTTCTGATCCATTTCTTCTGTTCTTTATGTGTGTTTGTTTATACCTTGCTCGTATGATTTCCTTTATTTTTATGCATATATGGTCTTTTACCCTTTACTTTTCTCCTGTTAATTTCTGCTATGTTTTCATTACTCTTCTGCTATATGTGCCTACCGTTAAAGTTATTTTTGACTATGCTCATGTTCCTACATGCTTAATCTGCTTGTGTTCAAGTTTGCACTGTCTCTTTCTTTCTGAACTCGTTTAGGTTCTGAGTTTCTCGAATATGTTCTTCATGATTTTTCTTTCCTTTGTTGTCCAAGCATGCTGTCATGACTGTTTTGTTGAGACTCTGGAAAACAAACAACCTGCTTTCCCACTTCATGTCTGATTCAATTTTGAAACCCTAGGGTTTTAGGGTTTCCTTTGACGATGTGGATTTTTGTGTTCGAGTTAAGGCTCCACTTGGGAACCCTGAACTCTCAGACTCACTAAGAGTCTGCAAATTGAACATGTATCTCTTTGCTTATGATTCTAAACTTCTCCTCGATTGAACTCTGTTCTGAATAATTTGACTTTCTCTTCTTGATTCACATGATTATGAGTTTTATATATAAGAGCTCTTCTTTTAAAAAGGTTTTGACAGCTACTTGATTGATCTTGGACTCCTTTGATGGGGTCTCGATTGATTGCCACTGATTTTCTTTGTTTGAGCCCTCCTCTACCTATTCCTGACGGGGTCCATTCGAATTAAACCTGTTTACTTTGATTTTTATTAGTTGTCTGATTGATTCCCTTTCCTTTTCTCCACAAATCAAGTACCGTTGAATTCTTTCCTTAAATAAACCTTGTGTATTTTCCCCTCTTATGCTGCTGTGAAAGATTTTACTGAAATTCCCTTTCCTTAATTACATTCTCCCGTTTGAAATTGAATCCCTTGACTGAAGGGAGAATATTTGTGACTGATTTTTAAAAAGTTTTCTTAACTTCTTACTTGTTTCTTGTTACAACCCATATTCACATACGTTAGTTCATGCCATAAGGTCGTCGACGTAAATCCATGAAGAGATTATCTTTGAGATGATAAGAGATTAATCCTATTGGTCTTAAATGATACAAAGGTGTATAAGGGTGGTTAACAAGTATTAGAAGTTAAACGAATCAAGGATGTTGTCAGCCGTATTTTTGGGTAAACCTAGGGGTGCTTAATACTCTCAAGAGTTCGTATTTTAAGGTATATGAATCATAAAATATCCGTATCATAGTCTTGAAGTCAAACGAGTTATGAAACAAAAGTCGACAAGAGTTGTTGCAACTTAAGTTCATAGTTTTACTTAAACATTAGGTCAAATGTTATTAAGCTTTTATCCCAATATACTTGGAATTACGGGGTGATCTACCCACCAAATTGAAGATCTATGAGTCTAGTTTCCAACGCATTAAACCTTTTATCAATACGACATTGGAGTAGAGAGATATAATCATTTTTGCGAGACTGCACAAGCTGCTAGGTTACAAGTAGGTGGGTCACCTACTTGGTTAAATGATAGCCCAAAAAGAGGCAATTTCGGGTCAGACAAAGAGCCCATTAAAAGGCTTATCTTCTGCAATATATCCCTCATTATATTTCACAAATAACCAGACCTAAACCCCTGCAAACTTCCTCCCAAAAATTATCCACAAACCCTAATTGATTTTCCCTCTCTTTCAAGTTCAAATTGGGGGTAAACCCTAGAGTTTGAAGAACCAAGATAAGGGCTGAGTTATCCAACAAGTAAGGTGAGTTTACTGCTATCTTTCATACATTTATTCTGCTGTGAATTCATGGTAATTCGTTCTATACATGTAAGAACTCACGGGACGGTGATCGGAAGCCGTGAGTTCGAGTTATTCACTTGTAGCGGACTGTTTTGTGGACTGTTTTATGTTGCTGTTGGGCTGCATGTTTTACTACTGTTTTGTGGAGTTTTGGAGGAGGAAGGGTGTGGAGAAACACCATATAGATGTAGGGTTGTGGGGTGGTAGTTCTTCGTAACATTTCCGGGTCGTTTGACACGACTACGGTGGCCGTCGTATGTATGAAGTGATTTGGTTGTACGTGGACTATTTTGGGAGGCTCAATATGATTATTATTGATGTTGTTTGGGCTGTTTGGTGATTGTTTGGTATTGTGTGAAGTCATATATATAGGGGAGGTGCTGTCCGTTTCATCGTAAAATAGGTTGCGGTCGATACATAGTAGTTATGACGCTTGAATGGTAACTACAGTATCGTTTCTCTTATTGTAGACTAAGGAGTCGTGAAAATTGCATAGCTTGAGATTGGGGCAGTATATACAAGGTATGTGAGGCTATCCCTTTCCTTCTTTTGCACGACTCTGATTGTACATAATGTAATGAACGAGCTTCCAAAGATACTCTACTCTTAGAAGCTAGCAGTACTTACATTGTTTCCCCTCTTATGGAACGATTGATGTTGATGCTGCTTCTCTTATTCTTATGTTATCAATGTTATTGGTACTTCCTGATTCTTATAAGGTTCATGGTGAAGAGTTAGTCCTAATAACGTGTACAGAGGATACCGACCTTACGTCACTCCAAAAGGTTTAGAACGTAAGTCCATGAGTCGAGCATGCATTATATATATGTATCTATTTTACTCTACTGAGCCGCACTATAGTCGGCCGGGTACGGCACCTATTGTGCAACCACTGATCAGTTGGGTTTTATCGAGCTCCACGTGGCCGGGTACGTTTTTACCGAGCCTATTACGGCCGGGTACGATATGATGATGATGATGCCCACAGAGGCGTATGTTTTAAAAGTTTATGTATATATACATATGTATCACGCATATCATGTCAGTAGCCCTTAGAGGTACCCAGTTGTTACAGGTTGTTTATTCTCTATCCCTGCTTACATTACTGTTCGTACTTATGGTTCCCTGCCTTACATACTCAGTACTTTATTCGTACTGACGTCCTTTTATTTGTGGACGCTGCATGTCGTGCTGCAGGTCCTGATAGACAGGCAGGCGCAGCTCCCCCACCATAGTAGGTTGTCCAGTTCAGCAGTGATTGACGAGATCCCTTCTTCGGACTTGCCTTGGTCTTGGTATGCATTTTTGTTATAGATATTATGGGTATGTCGGGGCCCTGTTCCGGCTATGTTGCAACACTTATGTTCCTTTAGAGGCTCATAGACAGGTGTCGACTCATGTATAGTTTGGTAGGCCTTGTTGGCTGGTTTTTGTTGTATGTTCATGCCATCATATGTTATTGTTGGTTGTCCATGACCCATGTCTACCATTTATATTGATCTCGTCAGCCCTAAAAGATAGTAAAGAAGTTTAGATAAAATGTATGTTGGTGCTCGGTAAGTATGGCCGGGTGCTAGTCATGGCCCTCCAGTTTGGGTCGTGACAAACTTGGTATCAGAGCAAGTCTGTCCTAGGGATTGTCTATGAGCCGTGTCTAGTAGAGTCTTGATTATGGATGTGTAGCGCGCCACATTTATAATCAGGAGGCTACATGACATCTAGGGTTGTTACCTTCTTCCTGAATCTAGATCGTGCGTAGAGTTGAGTCGTAAGTGTTCATCTTTAATATTCACCTTATTTTCTTTCAGCGATGCCTTCGACTAGGAAGCAAACAATTAGTAGACGGCTTGATACAGCTGCGGGAGAGGGTACCAGTCAGGTGCCCCAAGCCAGAGCGGGCCAAAGTGAGGCTCAGAGTGAGATGTCGTCTCATACCTCATCTACTCCGTCTCCTCCAGAGGATATTAGGAGGAACCCAGCACCTCCAGTTCCTCCGTCTGGCACTACAGACCAGGATATGCGGAGTGCTTTGCAGTTATTGACTAGCTTGGTAGCTGCTCAGGCTCAGAGGCAGAATACAGGTGCTGCTGATAAACCAGTTAGTACGAGAGTTCGTGATTTTATTAATTTAGACCCTCCTGTGTTTACCGGATCAGATCCGAAGGAGGACCCGCAGACTTTTATTGATCAGGTTCATCGTACACTGCGGGTTATGCATACTAGTGATACAGAGGCAGTAGAGTTGGCTTCGTATCGGCTACGGGATTTAGCGGTTCTCTGGTATGATAGTTGGGAGAGATCCAGGGGTCCGAACGCTCCTCCAGCTATGTGGAAGGAATTTTCTGAGGCCTTTCTTCGTCACTACTTGCCAGTTGAGATACGACGAGCTAGAGCTGATAAGTTCTTGAACCTTAGACAAGGTAATATGAGTGTGCGAGAGTATAGTATGCAGTTTGATTCTTTAGCAAGGTATGCTCCCCATATGGTAGCAGAGATGAGTGATAGGGTGCATCTGTTCGTGAACGGGTTGGGACCACATCTGATAAATGAGTGCACGACAGCGTCCTTGGTGGAGGGCATGGATATTTCCCGTATTCAGGCTTATGCCCAGACCCTAGAGGATCGTAAGCGCCAGCAAAGGGCAGATAGGGAGCAGGATAGGGGCCAGCATAAGCGGGCGAGATTTGCAGGGTATTCTGATGACTTCAGAGGCAATGTCAGGCCCCAGTCTTCGAGGAGTTCGGCGCCATCTGTAGCTAGTGCTCCTCCACAATTCCAGAGGCCTCGATATGATCGATTTACCTATTCAGGTCCAGGTCAGAGTTCGCGGGCATCAGGCTCGCAATATCACAGAGATACTAATTAGACGAGACCCCTAACACCACGTTGTGATCAGTGCAGTAAGGCCCACTTTGGACTGTGCCGTCGAGGTTTTGATGTGTGCTATTCTTGCGGACAACCTGGCCATATGATACGGGATTGTCCTAACAGAGGAGTTGGTGGTATGGCTCAGCCGACTGGATCTGTGTCTGGTTCTTCCTCATCAATTCGACCTCCAGCACGGGGTTTTCAGCAGTCGACAGGTCGAGGTAGAGGTAGAGGTGCAGTGCAGAGTTCGAGTGGTGCTCAAAATCGAACCTATTCTCTAGTAGGTCGACAGGATCTCGAGTCATCTCCAGATGTTGTTACAGGTATATTGTCTGTGTTTTCTTATGATGTATACGCACTGATTGATCCGGGATCTACATTATCATATGTTACACCCTTTGTGGCTAATAAGTTTGGCATTGAACCTGAATTGATAAGTAAACCCCTTGCGGTATCTACTCCGATAGGAGATTCTGTGATTGCTAGAAGGGTATATAGAGGTTGCACTGTGATGATTTGTAGTCGTCAAACCTCGGCAAATTTATTTGAGTTAGAAATGGTTGATTTTGATGTGATAATGGGAATGGATTGGTTGGCCTGGCCCTCATGCTATGCAAAGTCTTGACTGTCGTACGAAGATGGTTAGGTTTGAGGTTTCCTTGGTGAACCCGTCATTGAATGGAAGGGGAACATTGCTACGCGAAAGGTTAGGTATATTTCCTATCTTATAGCCAAGGAAGATGATCTCAAAAGGTTACATTTTATCATCTCGTTCGCGTTATGGGATGCAGGAGGCTGAAAACGACGCCTACTCTACAATCAATTCCCCGTGGTCAATGAATTTCCAGATGTTTTTTCCCAGATGAACTCCCAGGCCTTCCTCCTGAGAGAGGAGATTGAGTTTAGCATTTGATGTTGCTGACTAAAACCGATCTCTATCCCTCCATACAGAATGGCCCGGCAAGAGTTGCAAGAGTTGAAGGCGCAGTTGAAGACTTACTGTTAAGGGCTCATTAGGCCTAGCACTTCACCTTGGGGTGCGCAGTCCTGTTCATGCGGAAGGAAAGACGGGTCATTATGGGATGTGTATCGACTATCGACAGTTGAAATAAGTTTAACCGTAAAGAACAAGTATCCACTTCAAGGATTGACGACCTGTTTGACCAACTCCAGGGGTGCCAAGTATTTCTGCAAGATTGACTTACGTTCAAGGGGTATCATCAGGTGCGGTGTCAAGGAGAAGGATATTCCAAAGACGGCCTTCCCGACAAGATATTGGGCACTTGAGTTCTTGGTGATGTCGTTCGGGCTAACAAATGCGCCCAGCAGCTTTATGGATCTCATGAATACTGTATTTCAGGCCTATCTTGATGTGTCGTGATTCGTATTCACTAATGACATTTCGGTGTATTCTCGTTCGGAGCTGAACATGCGGGCCACTTACGGATAGTTATTACAGACGCTTCAGGATCGTAAGTTTATATGCTAAGCTTCTCCAAATGTGAATTCTGCTGTAACTCCAGTAGCATTCCTTGGCCATGTGATATCTGACGAGGGTATGAGTGGTCGACACTCAGAAGATCGATTGCAGTAACAGAAATTGGCCGAGGACCTACAACACCATCAGAAGTCCGTAGCTTCCTGGGCTAGCAGGATATTAAATAGGCTGATTTTGTTGAAGAGTTTTCCTCTATATCGGCACCATTGACTAAGTTAACACATGAAAGCTACTAAATTCTAGCGGATCTGACGCTTGTGAACGAAGTTTTTCAGGAGTTGAAGAATCGATTGACATCCGTACCAGTGCTCACTCTTCCTGAAGGACCAGAAGGTTAAGTGGTATATTGTGATGCCTCAGGTATATAGGTTTGGGGTGCATATTGATGTAACGTGAGAAGGTGATTGCTTATGCATCAAGACAATTGAAGAAGCATGAAAAGAATTATCCAACCCAGACTTGGAATTGGCTGCAGTAATATACTGTTTGAAGATATGGCGGCCACTACTTATACGGCGTCCATGTTGACATTCTACACAGATCCAAGAGTTTACAATACATCTTCAACAGAAAGAGTTGAATTTGACAGCAGCGTAGGTGGCTTGAATTACTGAAAGACTACGACGTCGAGATATTGTATCATCCCGGTAAAGCCAATGTTGTGGCAGACGCTCTCAGCCGTAAGTCAATGGGAAGCTTAGTACATATTGAGGCAGCGTAGATGGGGGTTGACTAAAGAGCTTCATCAGCTAGCCAATATGAGAATCAGATTGTTAGACTCTGATGACGGAGGTGTTACTGTACATAATACATCATAATCATCTTTGGTAGCCGAGGTAAAAGCACGGCAATATGAAGATCATATCTTAGTACGATTGAGAGAAAGCATTCAGCAGTGTAAAATTACGGCTTTTGAGATCGGAGGAGATGGGGCACTGAGATACCAGGCCGATTATGTGTGCCCTAATGTGGCAGGGTGCGAGAGAGATTATGAATGAGATTCATCAATCCCGATATTTCCATCCATCCCGGCTCGACAAAAGATGTATCATGACATTAAGGAGCAGTATTGGTGGGGATAACAGAAGAAGTCTATTGCAGAATTTGTAGCCTAGTGTCCTAATGTCAACAAGTAAAGATCGAACATCAGAAACCCGGTGGATTGCTTCAGAATATAAGAAGATCCGACCTGGAAATGGGAGGTGATTAATATGGACTTCATTATTGGGTTACCTCGCTCTTATCATAAGTTTGACTCCATCTGGGTGATAGTTGAATCGACTTACAAAAATGTGCCCATTTTCTGCTAGTTAAGACAACTTACACGGCTGAAGATTATGCGAAATTATATATCAAGGAGATTGTTAGGCTTCATGGCTGTACCAATATCTATTTATATCAGACCGAGGAGCTCAATTTACGGCTCAACTTTTGGAGGTCTTTTCAGAAGGGTTTAGGCACACAAGTGAATCTCAGCACTCGCATTTCATCCACAGACTGACGGACAGGCTGAACGTAACATTCAGACACTTGAAGATATTGCTACGAGCATGTGTTCTAAATTTAAGGAAATTGGGATGACCATCTTCCACTCATAGAATTTGCCTACAATAATAGCTACCATTCCAGTATTAAAATGGCCCCATACGAGGCACTATACGCGAGGAGATGTAGATCACCAGTTGGATGGTCGAAGTCGGTGAAACAGAATTATATGGGCCAGATTTGATTCACCAAGCCATTGAGAAAGGTGAAAGTTACGGAGCGATTGAGACGGCACAAAGCAAGGCAAAAAGTCTTATTTGATGTCCGAACGTCGTGATCTGGAGTTTGAGGTTTGGTGATTGGGTTTTTCCTGAGAGATCTCGCCAATGAAAAGGGTGTTATGCGTTTTGGGGAAAAAAGGTAAGCTGAGTCCACGGTTTATTCTCTTCAT
>NC_031997.1:38288262-38289384 GCF_001879085.1 Nicotiana attenuata | reverse complement strand
GACTCACGCGGATTTCGAGTTTTATGGCCGTAAAATGCCAAAAAATGTAATTTGGTCATGGCGGCGCGGTGACACTGGTTTCTTATGTCGTATTTGATGTCAAAGGCGAATATTAGGCGATCCGGGACCTGATCCCTCCGGGCCCACGGCAGAAGACGTGATCCACAGCACACGAAAAATTGGGATTCGCACGGATTTCAAGTTTTACGGACGTAAAATGCCAAAAAATATAATTTGGTCATGGCGGTGCGGTGACACTGGTTTCTAAGGTCATATTTAATGTCCAGGGTGAATATTAGGCGATCCGGGACCGGATCTGTTACAACCCATATTTACATACGTTAGTTCATGCCATAGGGTCGTCAACGTAAATCCATGAAGAGATTATCTTTGAGATGATAAGAGATTAATCTTATTGGTCTTAAATGATACAAAGGTGTATAAGGGTGGTTAACAAGTATTAGAAGTTAAACGAATCAAGGATGTTGTCAGCCGTATTTTTGGGTAAACCTAGGGGTGCTTAATACTCTCAAGAGGTCGTATTTTAAGGTATATGAATCATAAAATATCCGTATCATAGTCTTGAAGTCAAACGAGTTATGAAACAAAAGTCGACAAGAGTTGTTGCAACTTAAGTTCATAGTTTTACTTAAACTTTAGGTCAAATATTATTAAGCTTTTCTCCCAATATACTTGGAATTACGGGGTGATCTACCCACCAAATTGAAGATCTATGAGTCTAGTTTCCAACGCATTAAACCTTTTATCAATACAACATTGGAGTAGAGATATATTTGCGTTTTCGCGAGACTGCGCCAAGCACCTCTCTATGGGACCCACTTAGGCGGTTTAAGACATTTGGATCTATATAGGACGCCTCCAACCCGTTTTAAGTCATTTATTTTCACTATTTTTCAGACCTTAGAACCCTAGGAACACCCTCTCAAGGTTCTCTCAAGATTCAAGACCCAAACAAAGGGCAAACAACACAAATCAAGTGTCGGGAATCTCGTGGCGCTAGTAAGTCTCTTGTTCTTCTTGTTGTTGCTCATTTTTTGTGTTGTTTCCAGCTTCGTGTGGGAGGTTTGTTTTAAAGGGGTTTATGTTCTGTAAATACTCCTC
>NC_031997.1:38208293-38287030 GCF_001879085.1 Nicotiana attenuata | reverse complement strand
CCTGATAGACAGGCAGGCGCAGCTCCCCCACCATAGTAGGCTGTCCAGTTCAGCGGTGATTGGCGAGATCCCTTCTTCGGACTTGCCTTGGTCTTAGGTATGCATTTTTGTTATAGATATTATGGGTATGTCGGGGCCCTGTTCCGGCTATGTTGCAACACTTATGTTCCTTTAGAGGCTCATAGACAGGTGTCGACTCATGTATAGTTTGGTAGGCCTTGTCGGCTGGTTTTTGTTGTATAGTCTCTCATGGTAGTGTGGTAGCTCGTACCGTATATATAGTTTCTTGATTGTCTAGTCATCCCATGTTATGTATGTTCATGCTATCATATTTTATTGTTGGTTGTCCATGACCCATGTCCACCATTTATATTGATTTCGTCAGCCCTAAAAGATAATAAAGAAGGTTAGATAAAATGTATGTTGGTACTCGGTAAGTATGGCCGGGTGCTAGTCATGGCCCTCCGTTTGGGTCGTGACACTGAGTCAGGGAAAAGATACGGATAATGGCTCCGCATATTTGACTCGGACTCCCAGGTCGATGCCTGAGCAGGCTGACCTCTCCACTGAACTCGAACAGAAGGAAAACTCTTTGATCTCAACTGACGATCTGCCGGTCTAGATAGCTACNGGCTCCTCTCATAGGTCAGTCCTGTCCAACTGGACAGTGCTGAAGTCTAACACGTGGGATGGATCGCCGTGATACTTCGGAAGCATGGACACGTCAAACACTGGGTGCACGACTGATAAGCTCGGCGGCAACACAAGTCTATAAGCCACCTCTCCCACTCGATCAAATCTCAAATGGGCCAAATGACATAGGGTAAGCTTGCTTTCTTTCCAAATCTCATCACGCCCTTCATAGGCGACACCCGAAGCAATACCCGCTCACCAATGCCAAATCACGAACCTTACGGTCGGCATAACTCCTTTGCTTGGACTGAGCTGTACGAAGCCCGTCCTGAATGATCCTGACCTTATCCAAGGCATCCTGTACTAGATCAGTACCCAACAACCGAGCCTCTCCCGGCTCAAACCATCCAACCGGCGACCGACACCGCCTACCATATAGAGCCTAATAAGGAGCCATCTGAATACTCGACTGGTAGCTGTTATTGTAGGCAAACTCTGCTAAAGGTAAGAACTGATCCCACGAGCCTCCAAAGTCGATAACACAAGCTCGGAGCATATCCTCCAAAATCTAAATAGTCCGCTCGGACTGCCCATCCGTCTGAGGATGAAACGATGTGCTGTCTCAACCCGTGTGCCCAACTCTCGCTGGACCGCTCCCCAGAAACGTGAGGTAAACTGCGTACCTCGGTCCGAGATGATAGACACAGGCACACCATGAAGACGAACAATCTCCCGGATATAGATCTCAGCCAACTTCTCGAATGAATAGGAGACTGCCACAGGAATGAAATGTGCTGACTTGGTCAGCCTATCAACAATGACCCACACTGCATGGAACTTCTTCTGAGTCCGTGGGAGTCCAGTAACGAAGTCCATAGTAATACGCTCCTACTTCCACTCAGGGATCTCAATCTTCTGGAACACACCGCCAGGCCTCTGATGCTCGTACTTAACCTGCTGATAATTCAAACACCGAGCCACATATGCAACAATGTCCTTCTTCATTCTCCTCCACCAATAATGATGTCGTAAGTCCTGATACATCTTGGAGGCACCCGGATGAATTGAGTACCGTTAATTATAGGCCTCCTCTAGAATCAACTCCCGAATCCCATCCACATTAGGCACACAAATACGACCCTACATTCTCAAAACTCCATCATCTCCTAGTGTGACCTGCTTAGCATCCCCGTGCCGCACCGTGTCCCTGAGGACACATAAATGAGTATCATCATAGTGCCGATCTCGGATACGCTCCAATAAAGAAGAGCGAGCAACTGTGCAAGCTAATATACGACTGGGCTCGGAAACATCCAACCTCACGAACTGATTGGCCAAAGCCTGGACATCCAAAGCAAGAGATCTCTCACCGACCGAAATATACGCCAGACTGCCCATATTCTCTGATTTCCTACTCAAGGAATCGGCCACCACATTGGCCTTTCCCGGATGATATAAGATAGTGACATCATAATCTTTCAATAGCTCCAACCACCTTCTCTGCCTCAAATTTAACTCCTTCTGCTTGAACAAATACTGCAAACTCTTGTGGTCTGTGAACACCTCACATGTCGCGCCATACAGATAATGCCTCCAAATCTTCAGCGCATGAACAATGGTTGCTAACTCCAAATCATGGACTGGATAGTTCTTTTCATGAATCTTCAACTGGCACGAACCATAAGCAATGACCTTGCCATTCTGCATCAACACCGACCAAGCCCAACATGAGATGCATCAAAATAAACTGTATATGGGCCTGCACCTGTGGGCAAAGCCAACACTGGTGCCGTAGTCAAGGCTGTCTTGAGCTTCTGGAAGCTCGCCTCGCACTCATCTGACCATTTAAATTGGGCACCCTTCTGGTCAATGGGGTTGCAATAGATGAAAACCCCTCCACGAACCGACGATACTAGCCTGCCAAACCCAAGAAACTCCGGATCTCTGTGGCTGATGTGGGTCGAGGCCAATTCTTGACTGCCTCTATCTTCTTTGGATCTACCTGAATACCCTCTGCTGAAACCACATGACCCAAGAAAGCAACTGAACTCAACCAGAACTCACACTTTGAAAACTTAGCATACAGCTGACTATCTCTCAGAGTCTGAAGAAACGCTCTTAAATGCTGCGCATGCTCCTCCTGACTACGGGAATAAATCAAGATATCATCAATGAAGACTATCACGAACGAATCCAAGTAAGGCCTAAACACTCGGTTCATCAAATCCATAAAAGTTGTCGGGGCATTCGTCAACCTGAATGACATCACCAAGAACACATAATGCCCGTACCGAGCGCGGAAAGCTGTCTTAGGGACATTGGATGCTCTAATCTTCAACTGATGGTAGCTAGATCTCAAGTCGATCTTAGAAAACACTTAGGCACCCTGAAGTTGGTTGAACAAATCCTCGATCCTCGGCAATGGGTATTCTTGATTGCGACCTTGTTCAATTGCCGGTAATCTATACACATTCTCATCGATCCGTCCTTCTTCTTGACAAACAACACTGGCGCACCCCCATGGCGAGACACTGGGCCTAATGAAACCCTTATCAAGCAAGTCTTGCAACTGCTCCTTTAACTCTTTCAACTTAGGCGGGTCCATGCGATATGGCGGAATAGAAATGGGCTGAGTGCCCAGAGCCAGGTCAATGCAAAAATCAATATCCTTGTCGGGTGGCATACCCGGCAGGTCTGAAGGAAATACCTCAGGAAACTCACAAACTCAGGCACAGAGTTAATAGAAGAAACCTCGGCACTAGAATCACGAACGTATGCCAAATAGGCCAAACACCCCTTCTCGACCATTCGTCGAGCCTTCATATATGAGATAACACTACGGGTAGAATGACCAGGAGTCCTTCTCCACTCTAAACGAGGTAAACCCGGTAAGGCCAAGGTCACAGTCTTGGCATAACAATCCAAGATGGCGTGGTAAGGTGACAACCAGTCCATCCCCAGTATGACATCAAAATCGACCATGTCCAGCAGTAATAAGTCTACTCGGGTCTCAAGACCCTCAATCACAACCACGCAAGAACGATGAACACGATCTACCATAATAGAATCACCCACCGGGGTGGACACATAAACAGGAGTACTCAGAGAATCACTGGGCATGACCAGATACGGCGCAAAATAAGACGACACATAAGAGTAGGTAGACCCTGGATCAAATAGCACTGAAGCACCCCTACTACAAACCAAAACCGTATCTGTGATAACTGCATCGGAAGCCTCAGCCTCCGACCTAGCTAGAAGAGCATAAAATCAGGGTTGGGCCCCACCACCCTGGACTACATCTCTGGGACGGCCTACTGCTGGCTGGCCTCCACCTCTAGCGGCCTGAGCTTCACCTCTAGCACCTCTACCTCCACCTCTAGCACCTCTACCCCCACCTCTGGCTTGCTGGGCGGGCTGTGGCACACTCAGTGCCTGAACCATGGCACGGGAACCCGGATGCTGAGAGTTGCTCGATACTCGAGGACAAAACCTAGCGATGTAACCCGTATCACCACAAGTATAACAAGTCCTCGGCTGCAGAGACTGCTGACCCTGATGACCTGAATGGCCACCCCGAAAACACTGGAGCGGCGGTGCACTGATAGGAGTTGGTGGTGCACTGTAGGACTGCAGATCAGAATATTGCATGTGAGAACCACGGCCACGTGAAGCACCGTGAGAAACCTGAAGTGCCGACTGAAAAGGCCTAGGAGGATGGCCTCTACCATACGAATCCCTGCCTCCAGACGAGGCACCACTGAATCTGCCTGAATAACGAGGCCTCTTGTCAGACCCCTGACCACCTCCCTGTGATAAAACCATCTCAACTCTCCTGGCCACATTGGCCGACTCCTGGAAAGAAATATCACTCCCCGTCTCCTTAGCCATCTGAAGTCGAATGGGCTGGATAAGTCCCTCAATGAACCTCCTCACTCTCTCTTTCTCTCAGTGGGAAGTATAAGTAGAGCATGACGGGCCAACTCGATAAACCTGGTCTCGTACTGAGTAACAGTCATGGAACCCTGCTGGAGGCGCTCAAACTGCCTCCGATAGATCTCCTTTTGAGTAACAGGAAGAAACTTCTCCAAGAATAGCTGAGTAAACTGCTCCCAAGTCAAAGCTGGTGATCCGGCTGGTCTAGCCAAACAGTAATCTCTCCACCAAGTCTTGGCGGATCCAGATAAGCGAAAAGTAGCAAAATCGACCCCATTAGTCTCCACTATCCCCATGTTCCTAAGAACCTCGTGACAGCTATCTAGATAATCATGGGATCCTCAGATGATGCATCGCTAAAAGTGGCAGTGAAGAGCTTAGTAAACCTATCCAATCTCCACAAGGCATCGCCAGTCATAGCTGCTCCGTCACCGGTCTGGGCCACCACACCCGGCTGAACTGCTCTAACTGGCTGGGTTGCTGGAGTCTGAAACTGAGGAGCCACCTGCTCCGGAGTGCGAGTAGCAGGAGTCTGGGCCCCTCCTCCAGTCTCAGAGATGGCTGGGGCTACAGGAAGCAAGCCTTCCTGGGTGACACTCTCCATGAGGCCCACTAGACGGACCAGAGCATCCTGAAGTACTAGAGTAGCAATGAACCCCTCCGTGACCTGAGTTGGGCCCATTGGAGCTGTCTGGGCCGGAACCTCCTCGTCAAACTCAACCTGAGGCTCCGCTGCTGGTGGTGCTGCTCCGGGATATGAGCTCTGCCCCTACCTCGGCCTCTAATACGGCCTCGTCCTCTGCCCCTCGGGGGAGCTGCTGGGGCTCGGGCTGCTGATCAGCGGATGAGGAAGCGCATGTTCTCGGCATCTGCGAAAGAACAGAGTAGAAATTCAATTAGCATTGAGAAACCAAACTGCACGACAGGAAAGAATAGATATGAAGTTTTTTCCCAACTCTGTAGCCTCTGGGGGATAAATACAGACGTCTCCGTACCGATTCCTCAGACTCTACCAAGCTTGTATGTGAATAGTGAGACCTATGTAACCTAGTGTTCTGATACCAACTTGTCACGACCTGAATTTTCCACCGTCGGGAGTCGTGATGGCGCCTACTAGTGAGAGCTAGGCAAGCCAACCAACTGAACTATTGACTTGTTTTCCATTTTTAATTTCGATAACGACTTAGAACCAAAAATTAATAACAACATAATTTAACAAGCTGAAGAATAAATTTCAAACTTGAAAATACTGCTGATAAAATTCCTTAACAAAACTACCCAAGATTTGGTGTCACAACTTCACAGACTGTCTAAGAGTACTACAAATAAGGGTCTGAAAGAAATAACAAAATACTGTCTCTGGAACTACATAAGAGAAGCAGGAAAATAGATAGAGGGAGATGCCAAGGCCTGCAGACGCTTGCAGGACTACCTCGGGTCGCCTGGTAAGCAAGAAGCTGAAACCTAACTGGGGTCCGAAATCTGCAACACTGGGATCTGCACAAAAGAGTGCAGAGTGTAGTATCAGCACAACCGAGCCCATGTGCTGGTAAGTGCCTAGCCTAACCTCGGCGAAGTAGTGACGAGGCTAGGACCAGACTACCAAATAAACCTATATAGATAAATAATGTACAACGGAATAATAAAATCAGAAACATATATATATTCGAGGATGGGAGGGGGAAACATGCTGCGGGGAAATACCAGATAGCAACAAAAGAACAGCATATTAAATATATGGGACACCAAAATTCAATTTTCAACAAGAATCAGAAATCAAACAAGTGCACGGCATCACCCTTCGTGCTTTTATTCTCGTCCTCACCATAAATTAGTATAACTGCGCGGCATCACCCTTCGTGCTTTTACTCTCATCCTCACCAAAATTCAACATAATCGGCACGGAATGGTACATAGTGCGGCACGGTATCACCCTTCGTGCTTTACACTCTTCCTCACAAATAATGATAATAATACACGGCATCACCCTTCGTGCTTTAACACTCTCTCACCAAAACAATGCACGGCATCACCCTTCGTGCTTTACACTCTTCCTCGCCCAAACAACAAACACAAAATAAGGGCAAGGAATAAATGAATCATAATAAAAATCTCAGAAAGGGAACAATACCAAAACCACAACATCCCGGCAAGGGAACAACATTTAAAACAACAACGTCCCGGCAAGGGATCAATGCCATAAACCCTTCCTCATTTTCACATTTATCTCACAACTTGATTCACAATTTGAGCCAATGCTCTATAAGATTCAATTGCCAATTATACTTTCACAAATCACTTTGCGCTTGAGCCAATGCTCTTTAATATACACATACCAATGTTCTTTCCACAAACCTTGCTCAACAATAGAAATCACCACATTAAACATAAACCATACAACGAAGTCACATTAATCACAACATAAGACTTACGGGCATGCTTGACACCGACGTATAGATACTCGTCACCATGCCTATACGTCGTACTCAACACATAACATATAGCATACAAGATCAAACTCCTATTCCCTCAAGCTAAGGTTAGACCAAACACTTACCTCGATGCCTCGTACATAGTTCAAGCCTCAACTATAGCTTTACCTCTTGATTCCACCACCAATTCGCTCGTATCTAGTCACAAGTTACTTAATTACATCAATGAATGCTAAATAAACAATTTCTAATGCATGGAAATAAGTTTTCTAAAGCTTTTCCCAAAAAGTCAAAAATCAGCCCCGGGCCCACATGGTCAAAACCCGAGGTTCGAACCAAAACCCGACTACCCATTCCCTATGAACTCAAATATATAATTTGTTTTGAAGTCGGGCCTCAAATATAAAAATTGCAGGTTGCAGATATGGGAATTGCGAATAGGGGTGTGCATTCTATTTATCGATTCGATTTTGACCTTTATCGATAATTACGTATCGATTATCGATTTGTACATATGCTTATCGTTATCGTTTCAATAAGGTTTTAATTTTTTCGATTTCATTTATCGATTTTTGGGGCTTATCGATTCGGTTATCGATTACACCAATAAGAAAATTTGCGGGATTCCACGGAAAGTATATCGCTATAAACACGCCTAACTAATATGGACCAAAAGAAGCTAAAATAAGACGAACACCATTTATAACATAAAAATTGTGTCAACAAGCACATGCAACGAAACTAAAGTAAGGGATCAAATGTATGCCACCAACACTCCAACGATATAAAAAAAAAATACATCATCACGGCTAATTCTATTTTCCATTAATTTGAATTTCATTTCCTTGAGCTTTAAATATGATCATTCCTTAAATGTGGTAGATGAAATAATAGGGTTAGGGACTTAGGGTAAAGGAAAGGGTATAGAATAAGGGTAAAAAAAAAAATTTAAAAAATTTAATTTTTGTTTTTAGTATTTCTTATAGGTTTATCGATAAACCGATAACCGAAGAGGACAAAATCGAAATCGAAATCGATAACTCGATAAGGAAAATTTTGAAATCGAAATCGAAATCGATAAATTGATAACCCGATATCGATAAATCGATAACAAATAATCGATTCGATTTATCGATAAACCGATTCGAATGCACACCCATAATTGCGAACAGGGTTTGCGATTGCGAACCCTTCAAAAAATTTGGACTTTCGCATTTGCAAAACATATGTCGCATTTGCGATACACTCAGCATTCCAGTCATCATTGCATTTGCGAGAGGCTGTTCGCAAATACAAAATTGCATTTGCGAGAATACAGACGCATTTGCGACGCAGGCTGCCAGGTCCACTCTTCGCATTTGCGAAGGTTTGTCGTATTTGCGAGCTCGCATTTGCAAGCCAGGCTTCGCATTTGCGAAGCCTGCGAACCTGATCACACCAGCTGAGGATCTGCAATTTTCCAAGTCTAAAATCCACCCCGTGGCCTATCCAAAACTCACCCGAGCCCTCGGGGCGCCAAACCAAACATGCACACCAACCTAAAAATATCATACGAACTCGCTCGTGCATTCAAATCACTAAAATAACATCAACACTATGAATTTAGCATCAAAATCATGAAATTTTCTTAAGAACTTGAAATTTCCAATTTTTTCTCAAAAACGATCCGATTTACGTCGTTTCAAGTCCGTTTCTTACCAAATTTCACAAACTTATCTTAAATCACATATAAGACTTGTACCGGGCTCCGGAACCAAGATACGGGCCCGATACCATCAACTTTCAAACACATTTCATTTTCAAAAACTCATGTATTTTTCAGAAAATAATTTTCTTCAAAAATTCATTTCTCGGGCTAGAGACCTCGGAATTCGATTCCAGGCATATGCCCAAGTCCCCATATTTTCTTACGGACCTCCCGGGATTGTCGGAACACGGATCCGGGTCCGTTTACTAAAAATGTTGACCGAAGTCAACTTAAATTCATTTTTAAGGCAAAAATTTATTCTTTTTCACTGATTTTCATATAATGGCTTTCCGGCTAAACGCCCGGACTGCACACGCAAATCAAGGTGAGGTAAAAAGGAGGTTTTTAGGCCTTGGAATGCTGAATTTGTTTAAGTGATGACTTTTTGGGTCATCACAACAGTGTAGTATGAGCACACCATAGAGGTGCCCAGTAAGTATCAAGACTAACCTCGGTGGACTAGTGACGAGGAACAGTCAAGACACCTACTGGCCTAATAAACTGAACAAGTATAGGAACAACAGAACATGGTATCTATATAAAGACTACGCGATATGGCTAACAATACGGTAAATACAATAAGAAAGGAAACAACCAATATCAGTGGAATACCATAATATTGACACAGAAGAGTAAACAGAACACAACCTAAATCTGAAATCACAAATACAGCAAGGACAGTAATAACTCAGCAACTATGATAGTTTTCACACAGTTTAGGTCAACAACTCCACGAAGGTATCGAACCTAGGGCATATACACAACTCACGGTTCTCAAACCCGATCCCTATCACTTGGCACCCTGTGCCCTTATTACACCTCATAATCATGATGACAGCTCACGTGCCAAATAGAGTCACTCTCACATAGAAGGTAAGTAAACAAGGGTATGCATTTATACTCAACAATATCAAGGAAATAAGGGTTCTTAGCTACGTGTATGCTTGTGCAAGTGCCCCAACATAGTTAATACCAGCTAGTAAGCACATGGAAAAGAACGAAGTATTGCAGTAAATTTTAAGTACTGAAATTTAACAAGAACGGAATCATAGAAAGTCAACAGCTCACTACACAGAGATAACAACAGGGGACCTCCCAGGGTACCGTCCTGTAGTCCCAAACGTAAATGTGCAGAGGTATCTCCCAGAATACTGTTCCGTAGTCCAAAAGTAAATATTTAGAACAGGGGGATCTCCCGGAATACCGTTCCATAGTCCCAAAGTAAATATGAAGAACATGGGGATATCTTGGAATACCGTTCCGTAGTCCCAAAGTAAATATGCAGAATAAAGGGATCTCCTGGAATACCGTTCCGTAGTCCCAAAATAAATATGCAGCGCAAGCAATAGAGATAACACTTACAGCACGGCAGAAACCTCGTGCATCACCACAAAAAATACAACAACAACAATGACAATAATACAAAGTACGGCAAGTAAATTAACTCAAGAACATTAAATAAAAAAGAAATGATAGATATCATTCACAAGAAATAACCATACTAAGGAATGTTAGGCATAAAGAGAACAGCTTAACAAGGGAAAACTAAAATGTAGCAACGACTCTACAATATACGATTCAGCAACAGGGAAGCTAAATAATGTTATGTCAGCTGTAATATAGGATATCTAACTTCTTTTAAGGTTGAGCAATTACGAAGGTTATCCAACAATTCAATTAAGGATAAGTGGCGAAAAAAATCGCAACCTCAATTAAGACTGAACAAGTATATGATGAGACAATAGTAACTTCAGATAAAGATAGGGAGTTATGAAAAGATAGCTGTCAATAGGAGATGTACAAATCTTCAGTTAAGTCAAATAAGAGTCAAATAGGCAATAAGAATGAATCATAAAGCAATTAATTCCAATTAAGCATATAGAGATGAAACTAGCAATTAGGAAACTCAATCATATCAATAACAACTTCCTACCTAGTGAATATAAGGACCTAAGAATCCTAAAAGGGCCAATTTTCCACAAATAAGTCCGAGAACGCACTCGTCACCTCGCGTACACAAACTACAATCAACATAGAAGACTCAAATCCTAAGGGAAAATCCCCCACACAAGGTTACGGAAGATAATTACCTCAAAGAAGACAAATCGATACTCTAAAATGAACTTATCGGGTGAAAAGACCTCCGGACGGCACAAATCTAACAAAAATAACTTCAAAGCACAAATAAAACTCATAAGAAACTATTTTGTATCATAAAGTCTCAATCTTTAATAAAATCCATAAATTAGTCCAAGAGTCGACCCCCCGGCCCGCACCTCAGAACACGACAGATTTTATAAAAACCAAATACCCATTCCGATACGAGTTTAACCATACAAAAATTATCAAAATTCGATACCGTTCGCCCTTCAAATGATGATTTTTCATTTTGAAAACTTTCTTCAAAAACCAACATTTTCCTCAACTCAAAACACAAATTCAATGATAAAAACAAGGATAAAGCCATGGAATATATTATATTCTAGGTGAAGAACACTTACCCAATCGAATTGCTTGAAAAATCCACAAAGAATCGCTCAAAACCGAGCTCTACAAGCCAAAAATATGATGAAAATGGCCTGACTCTCGATTTGGAAAACTTATATTTTGCCCAGGTCCGAAAGCATCGCGATCGCGGAGGAAGTGACGCGTTTGCGAAGGGGAAAAATTTAAGTCTGCCAGGAAGTGCTTCGCGAACGCAAAGTCACGCTTGCGAACACGGAGAAGAGGAGATGGAAAACTACGTGAACGCGTAGGAAATCATGCGAACGCGAAAGGTAACAACCACCAGTGCTCAGGGTCTGGTTTCTACTATGCGAACGCGGAATGGAGGATGCGAACACGATGAAGGGAATGCATAGAGATATGCAATCGCGTGGCATATTACGCGAACACGAAGAAGTAAAATAGGGAAATTCAATAGAACACTATGCGATCGCGACTGGAACTACGCGATCGCGAAAGAGGACATCAGACACTAGAAACCAACAATCCAAAAATAGAAGAAATTGGCCCGTAGCCCACCCAAAACACGCCACAGGCCCTTCGGACCCCGTCAAAACACAAAAACAAGTTCTATAACCTAACACAGACTCGCTCGGGGTCTCAAATCACATCAAACAACACCAAAAATGCAAATCGCTCCACGAATCGAACTATGACTTTCCAAATCTTCCAACTTCTAAAACTCGCGCCGAAACCTACCAAATCGACCCGGAACGACGCCAAATTTTGCAGACAAGTCCCAAATGACAAGGTGGAGCTGTTCCAACTCTTGAAATCGCATTTTGACCCCGATATCATAAAAGTCAACTATGGGTCAAACTTCTCCATTTTCCAAACTTCAATTTTTCCAATTTCCGCCGAAATGCTCCAAATTACCCAACGGACCCCCAAATCCGGATCCGGTTGGTGCCTAAGTATAAAATCACCATACGAAGCTGCTGACAATATCCAAAACTCATTCCGGAACCGTTTATGCAAAAGTTAAATTCTGGTCAAATTCTCACCGCTTAAGCTTTCAAAACTAGATTCTTTCTTCCAATTCGACTCTGAATCATCCGGTAACTGAATTCAACCACGCATGCAAGTCAATATACATAATATGAAGCTTCTCAAGACCTTATGCCACTAAACGGAACTTAAATTCTCAAAACGATCGGCCGGGTCATTACATCTTCCCCCTCTTAAACAAATATTTGTCCTCGAACGTGCCAAGATTCTCCTCGAAGTCCTCATATCAATGAATGCACACTTCCAACATACACCCGCGGGTGATCCCACGTAGCCCCAGTCCACATATGTCACAACCCAAAACTACCCTGTCGTGATGGCGTCTATCGTGGAACTAGGCAAGCGGACTCTTTACCCAAAAACAACGGGATATTTCATTTCAAAGATAAATTCACGCTATTTAATAATAAAACTTCTTAAAGAACATCTAAATAACAACAATGCGGAAAGAAAAGCCCGACATCGGGGTGTCACTAGTCATGAGCATCTACTAAGAACTGTTTGATAATACTAAGACTAATACAGTCTGGAAAACAACTAATAACATCTATAGGAAGATAGGAGGGAGAAGAGCAATGTTGCGATTGCCATATAGCTACCTTGCTAACTCCAACAGATCCGTGACGGATGAAATCAACACTCGCTAGCACGTACGGCAATCCCTGGATCTGCACACAAGGTGCAAGGAGTAATGTGAATACGCCAACGCAGTAAGTAATAACAGTAAATAAAGACCCAGCAGTAGTGACGAGCAGTAAAACACATAAAGTCTGCATCATGAAATCTCAGAAATTACAACATGCTTTCAAATCAGTGCGTGAGCCAAATCATCTCGTTTTAAAATCCAGTTTTCGGCAAAAATCATTTGAAGATATTTCTCAACAGTTTCAACAAAGGCTCAATGCAAAAGTAAAAGTGATGAAAATCGTAAACAGCCCCTCGGGCAAAACATCAATCATAAGCAGCCCTTCGGGCAGAACAACACTCATATACAGCCCCCCGGGAAAACCTCACAGTCACTCGTATACAGCCCCTCGGGCATATCTCAAATCACTCACTCAGGGTACCCACACTCACTGAGGGTGTGCAGATTCCGGAGGAGCTCCTTCAGCCCAAGCGCTATAACAAGCCACCTCGTGGCATAAATCAATCAGGCCCTCCGCCTCACAATCCCCAACAGTGCACACCCACATGCCCGTCACCTAGCATGTGTGTCACCTCAAAGTAGTAAAATGATGCGAAATCCGTGGTTTTATACCCTCAGGACTAGATTTACAATCATTACTTACCTCAGACCGATCAATTCCCTACTCTACAACGCTTTTGCCTCTGGTCCTCCAAACGTCCCGAATCTAACCAAAAGTAATACAATGGAATCAATATAGGCCAAGGAACCAATTCCATACGGAAAAAGTATCAATTTAGACCAAAATTCCAAAATTCACCCAAACCCGGCCCTCGGGATCACGTCTCAGAATCCGACAAAAATCACAAAACTAAAAACCTCTTTCACTCACGAGTCTATCTATACCGAATTCATCAAAATCCGACATCAAATGGTCCCTCAAATCCCCAAATCAAATTCTCCAATTCCCAAGCCCTAGCCCCTCATTTTCATCCCTAATTCCTACTTACATGCTTAAACAACTGAAAATCACCATAATCACGAGTATTAGGCTCAAGTAACTTACCTCAATGAAAACCGCCTTGATTCCCTCTTCAAAACCCTCCAAAATCTTCAAATCCAAATAGAAATGGTGATGAATGACCTAAGTTCGCGAAGGGTTTAATTTATACCTTCTGCCCAGGCCTTTCCGCTCCTGTGGCCTTTTTCTCGCGCCTGCGGGACCGCATATGCGGTTTCCACTTAACTCACCAGCTTCTGTACCTGTGCCCCAGGCCTCGCACCTGCAGGCTCGCAGGTGCGGCCCAATCTTCCGCTCCTGCAACAAATTCTACATCTACGGTTGCTTCCCGCATCTGCGATTATCGCACCTGCGGTCCCCACTCCGCAGGTGGGGAAACATCAGAAGCAACAGCTTCAGCTGCAAAATCCCACTTCTAAATCCTCCGTTAACCATCCGAATTCATCCCGAGGCCCTCGACACCTCAACCAAAAATACCAACATGTCACATAACAACATACGAACTTAGTCGAACCTTCGGAACACTCAAAACAACATCAAAACACCGAATTACCCTCGGATTCAAGCCTAAGAACTTCTAAATAAATTTCCGCAAAAGACGTTAAAACCTACTAAATCACCTCCGAATGACTTGAAATTTTGCACACACGTCACAAATGACACTACGAACCTACTCCAACTTTTGAAATTCCATTCCGACCCCGATATCAAAATTTCCACTGCCGACCAAAAATTGTCAAATTTCTAATTTCGCCAATTCAAGCCTAATTCTACCACGGACCTCCAAATCACATTCCGAACGCGCTCTCAAGTCCAAAATCACCTAACAAAGCTAATCGAACCATCAGAATTTACATCTAAGATCGTTTACATATACGTCAACTACGCGAACGCGGAAAGGATGACGCGAACGCAATGAAGGGAATGCGTAGAGATACGCGATCGCGTGGCATATTACGCGAATGCGAAGAAGTAAAATAGGGCAGGTCAATAGAAAACTACTCGATCGCGACTAGAACTACGCGATCGCGGAAGAGGACATCAGACACCAGAAACCAGCAATCCAAAAATAGAGGAAATTGGCCCGTAGCCCACCCGAAACACACTCGAGACCCTCGGGACCCCGTCTAAACACACAAAAAAGTTCTATAACCTAACATGGACTCTCTCGGGGTCTCAAATCACATCAAACAACGCCAAAAATGCAAATCGCGCCACGAATCGAACTATGAACTTCCAAATCTTCCAACTTCTAAAACTCGCGCCGAAACCTATCAAATCAACCCAGAACAACGCCAAATTTTGCAAACAAGTCCAAAATGACAAAGCGGAGCTGTCTAACTCTCGGAATCGCATTCTGACCCCGATATCACATACGTCAACTATGTGTCAAACTTTTCCATTTTTCAAACTTCAACTTTTTCAACTTCCGCCGAAATGCTCCAAATTACCCTACGGACCCCCAAATCTGAATCCGGGCGCGCGCCTAAGTCCAAAATCACCATATGAAGCTGCTGACATCATCCAAATTCATTCCGGAGCCGTCTATACAAATATCAAATTCCAATCAAATTCTCACCGCTTAAGCTTCCAAAACTAGATTCCTTCTTCCAATTCGACTCTGAATCATCCGGTAACTGAACTCAATCATGGACGCAAGTCGATACACATAATATGGAGTTGATCAATACCTTATGCAGCTGAACAGAACTTAAATTCTCAAAACGACCGGCTGGGTCGTTACAATGAATCTACACTAGAGTGGTAGAAGAAGGTTTCAGGTATTTCATGTGATGTCAAAAATATTTGTTATCATAGAAAATGATTTTAACATATAGGAAATATTCAACCTTATGCGAAGTCTTTTTCTTTATTTCTTTCTTTTTGAAAAGTTATCATTTGGAAACTGTAATGTGCATTACTCATTATAGTGGGTTATTTTTGTGTTACCTATTAGTCTAATCCATTTTACTATTGTTAAAAGTAATAAATGTACTATTGGGTCTTTCATAATCATTTTCTGTTAGTAAAATTCTATATTCATTCGAATACAATTTAGAACAATAACACACCTACTCGCAATATTTAGATAGGAATGCAAAAGTTATTAAAAAGTTCTGCTAACATTAGTTTTCAAATTTAAGAAAACAATTTTATTTTTTACCGTGACTAAGTTGGGGTTGCCCAACTTATTGTTTTAGACTTCTTTAAAGTAGTTTTTAACTTATTTTAAGCACTTTCTGACTTTGCCAAACACTGAAAAGGTTAAAAAGAACTTAGAAACTGATTTGACCAACTTAAAAACCAATCCAAACACCCTCATATTATGTTTTATATATTTTAAAACATATTGATAATGAAATGATATATTGATAAGAATAAGAAAAAGGGTTATAAAAGCCAATAATGTTCCTTTTTCTTAGCTTTGTGGCGAGGCCACGTAATATATATATATATATATATATATATATATATATATATATATATATATATATATATATATATATATATATATATATTTGAATTGGTCCAAATCCTGATTTTAGATCNTATTTGAATTGGTTTTTAAGCTAGCCAAATCAGCTTTAAGCTCTTTTTAGTTTTTTTTTAGTGTTAGGCAAAGCTATGAAATTTTTAAAATAAGTTAAAAACTGCTTAAAATAAGGCAAAAGCAATAAGCTGCACAACCCCAACTTAGAGCCAGTTTGGATTAGCTGATTTGAAGTAGTTGATAAGCATTTGGTGTTGAAAAGCACTTTTAAGTGCTGAAACTGATTTGATAAATAAGCAGTTACGTGTTTGGATACAAGTACTGAAATTGATAATAAGCTACTGCAGTATTTGATAAAAAAGTGCTGATAAGCTCTTTTTCTGTTAAAATGACTTAAATAACCTTAGCACTGTTTACACTTATAAAGGCGTAATTTCTTCAAAATTTTAGATTCCAAATCAATCCAAATAATATTCTATTTGTCATTTTATTTTTAAATACAAATGTGTTTAGATAAGATATATGATAAATATAATTTATTTTATGATAAGCATATAATCATAAGTTATAATAATAAACTGATAAAAGTTTTTCAGTAAAAAATAAACCTAAATAGGACAAAATATTTGAAAAGAAACAATCACTGTCTTCATCACCACAACATTTAGAAAGCAATACACTAAAAATTTGATATGTCCTCATTTATTATATGCAGTTTGAAGATTAGTACACAATCACATAGATACAAATATGCAAAGGAATAGAGAGTTATCTTATCTTAAATAGTCAATGAAAATTGCAGACTTGAAGAGGCGCGCGCGTGGGGGGGGGGGGTTAGGTTGAAACAATACTTGAGGTAATGAGTATCGATGTAAGAGTTTTGTTCTAAAAAAAATATTTTAAGGATAAAATAGTAAAAACCTTGGTCAAACTTAAAGTGCTTATAAGCTAAAAACTAATAAGCTGGGGGTGAACTTTACCAAACGTGTAGATAACCTAAAAGTACTTATAAGCTATTTTGACTAGCTTAGCCAAGCACCCTCTTATTGCTTTTAGGCTTAAAAGTTATTTCTACTGAAAAGTCTTTTTTTTAAGCCAATCCAAGCAGGCTCATAATACAAATTTTGATTTTTTTTTTGGAATACAAATAAATTTTAATTTTCTTCTTTACAAAAATAATAATATCTTTTTAATTTTACTAATAAACTCGAAAGTGTGATGACCAAGATATATATACACGATGAGTGTAAGTCCTCTTTCGAACACAAGAGTTGTAGAGACCAAACTTTGTTTTAGGCTTTTTGTTGTTGTGTCGCCACGATGACTACTTTTTATTTTTACTTCTTTGCTTAGAACAAAAAATATGTGATGCTTCGATTTGACTTTTGGTTGAATATTTGAAATATAATTATGCAAAGTATCTTTGGTTAGCGGTTGCACGCCTGCATATTTAAATTATCTTTTGAAAAATATAATAATTTATTCTAATTTTCACAAAAAATATAATTTTTTTAATATTAAGGTGTTAGAAAAAGCACTACTAGAAATGTTTTAGCGACCACAAAAAGCGACCAACCTTGATCTGTATATGCAAATTACGGACCAAAACCCGTCCAAACAGGCTTGGTCGCTTTTTTAGTGGTCACTTTTGTATACCGACCAAAGTTGGTCACCAATTACCGGCCAAAGTTGGTCGCAAAGGTAAAAGGATCAACTGTGTAATTTAAAGCACATACCGACCAACTTTGGTCGGTAACATATTTTAATAATTTAGTTTTACCGACAAAAGTTGGTCGGTGTATGTAAATTATGTTATATTATTAATTATTAAAATTTAAAGATTAGCGACCAAAGTTGGTCGGTACATTAAAATATATTTATTTTTTAAAAATTAAAATTTAAAAATTAGCGACCAAAGTTGGTCGGCAAATGTGAAATCTGGGTAATCCTTGTTCATTAACCGACCAACTTTTGTCGGTAATTATTAAATTTTTTTTTTTTTTAAGATTAAGCGACCAACTTTGGTCGGTTTTCTGGGTTTTAATTTTGGCATAAAATGCCTATTTTGGCAGCTACATCACCTGCCAACATACCAAAATTCTTAAACAGGCATTTTATGCCACCACCAACAACAACACAATTCAATAAATACATTAAAACTAACAAATTAAAGTTCAATAGAACTAAAAAATCCAAAACCAAGTTAATACTTATTACAACTAGTTCAGAACTGGTTCTATTGTCTAGTTCAAAGTATATACAAGTCAAGCAGTGCTTTGTACAACATCATCATCACCGTCTGATGAACTTTCATCTAAAAGACGGTATCGAGAAGGGTCTTGTGGAGGACGTGAAGAACGACCACGGGGAAGACGAAAAGAATGCTCACGTTCAAGTCGAGCCTTTGGCGATGACTGGGGCAACAGAAAAGCTCCAGTAGATAAGAGAGTTCTGATCTGAGCTTGCATGCCAAGGAATTGAGCATCTCTAACCCTTTCTCTTTCCTTGGCCGCTTCTAGCTCGGATGTGAGCTTTGTCACAGTCTCCCGCATAGCGGAGAGGCTCTACCCATTAAATTGCTCGCCTTGCGAGGAAGTCCCTATTCCTTGCATTCCACACTTATAGCAATTGAACTTTTCTAGTAGGAAGCCCGTATACCTTCCCCCATTTTGGACCGCCAGCAGACTCCATCCATATTCTTTCAGCATCCTCGTCTGAAGGTTGGGTTGGCTCGCCCGATTCACGAGCTGGCTGAGTGCGGATGAATTCCTCCACGTTAGTTTGGTAGCGACCCTATACGAAAATTTAAATTGAATTAGTATTTCAAAATTTATACAAAAGTAAATTAAAATACTTAAAGAAAAGTGAAAGCTTACATATACAGTCGAGGCCCGGTCCTCAACCCATCTTTCATGATCCGTCTCTTTCTTCTTCTTTACAATATGCAGACTTGAATAGCTCATCATGGTTCATTGGATGCCCCAACTTCTTTTCCTGAAAACAAATTGATTTAGTTAATATACTGAATAGATATACTTTGAAAATTAAAATAATTTAAGCAATTACGTACCAATCTTCTTTTTATTGTCCCTAGGCTGACCACACCTCCAGTGTGCAAGGAGCCTCCCTTCTCAGATGCGCGAGCTTTCTTTCCTTTTTCGCTCTTCTCTAATAAATTTGCGGTAAGCCATTGCCTTTGCAAATCATCCCATAAATTTTGAAATAACCAGTCAGGCTTCTTGTTCTTCTTTCTAGCTTCGGAGAAAGTATGCGACAATCGCTTGCGAGCTTTGTGATGAAAATTTGCAGCCACTTCCATGCTGTAGCGGTGTTCCTATACGCACTTGCTTTGTATTTCAAAAGTTAAATATTAAACAAGAAATATCATAAATATAAATTATAAACTGCTTAAAAGAACATTTATACCTTAAATTGATTGAAAATTTGCTCCTTCAGCGAGAATGGGAAATCAGTCCAAGTCGCTTAAGGGCCATCATAAAGCTTTCTGATGGCTTTGGTGATTATCCTCGTAGTCCTATTACTCGGGATGAACCTACAATTTAACAATAAAAATACATTAATATCTTAGTAAAAACTTTACAAAACAATAAACGCAAAAATAACAAATAACTCTTACCCATCACCCTCAGGGACTATGATGATCCTGTCATATTGATCATAATGCACCTCCTCGTCATCATCAACATCATCGTCTAAAGCATGTATATCAGAGGCATGTGTGGACGGTGTAGGGGGGTCAGAGCTACTACCTCGCAGGCGAAGGCCTGAAATAGATGGAGTCGCTAATGAAGATGGTTGCGATCCCTGTGACTGCGACATAGCTGGATGGACCTCAAGTGGCTATAATATTGATGGCTGTGACCCGAGTGGCTGTGATCCATGTGGCTATGACATGGATGAATGTGATCCATGCGATGCAGATGGCTGCGGTCCACGTGGTCGTGAGGCAGTTGGACTGTATGTCGAACGTATAGTCCTATGGCCCTGTGATGAAAGACCTGGTGTTTGCATGAAGGTGTAGGGCTCGTGATGCTGTGGCAGCTCAGTATAGCCGTGGGGTGGAGGATAAGACATAGGCATCTCTATAGAGGGTGGCAAAGAGGGAGTATTATTAACTACCCTCCTCTTTTCCTTCCTAGACTTTTCTCGACCCCGATAACCAGTAGGGTCATTGTTACCTTGACCCTTGCCTGCCATCTGCATAATATAATACATATTTTGTCACGACCCGAATTTTCCACCCTCGAGAGTCGTGATGGCGCCTACTAGGGAAAGCTAGGCAAGCCAACTAACTGAACTATTTAACCTGTCTCCCATTTTTTATTTTATTTAAAGACTTAGCATCAACAGTTTATAGCAACATAATTTAACGAGCGGAAGAAATAAATTTCGAGTTAACAGTACTACTAATACCATCCCATAACAAAACCATCCAATATTGGTGTCACAACTTCACAGACTGTCTAAGAGTACTACAAATAAGGGTCTGAAAGAAATAACAAAATACTGTCTCTGGAACTACATAAGAGAAGCAAGAAAACAGATAGAGGGAGACGCCAAGGCCTGCGGACGCCCGCAGGACTACCGCGGGTCGCCTGGTAAGCAAGAAGCTGAAACCTCACCGCGGTCCGAAATCTGCAGCACTGGGATCTGCACAAAATAGTGCAGAGTATAGTATCAGCACAATCGACCCCATGTGCTGGTAAGTGCCTAGCCTAACCTCGACGAAGTAGTGACGAGGCTAGGACCAAACTACCACATAAACTTGTGCAGTTATATAAATACAGCGGAAAAACAAAACAGAAATAAACAAGCAAAGATGGGAGGGGGTACATGATGCGGGGTATATCAGTATCAACAGTAATCAAGAACAAAGGCATAAGGACAACTTAGAATTCACAGCGAAATAATAAGGGACTTGTATCCAATCCATAAACACTTTGTATCAACAATTATTGCGGCGTGCAACCCGATCCCAACATATAACAACACTGTTGCGGCGTGCAACCCGATCCATATTATTTATTACTGTTGCGGCGTGCAACCCGACCGAATCATATCATTGTTGCGACGTGCAACCCGATCCGAATATATCATTGTTGCGGCGTGCAACCGGATCCAAATATATCATTATGGCGGGGAGCAACCCGATCCACATATACAATCGACAACAACCATAACAAAAGTCCCGGCAAGGGATCAATAAGGAACTACACTATCCCGGCAAGGGAATCGACAGTATAAGTAAATACATCCCGGCAAGGGAAAATCAGCTATAACCAAACTTGTTCCAACATCTACTACCTCAACTAACACCATTGCTCAACCATAAGTAATCTCTACGAGAATAATTATAAATCTTGCTCAACACAGAGAGTCAACAACTTAGGCATTCGTAGTATTTCTCAACAACACAATCATTTCAATTTAAGACTCACGGTCATGCTCGACACCGATGTATAGATACTCGTCACCATGCCTATACGTCGTACTCAACAAGAAACAAGTAGCAAATAGGACACAACTCCTAAACCCTCAAGCTAAGGTTAGACCAAACACTTACCTCGATGCCACGAACACAGTTCAAGCCTCAACTATAGCTTTACCTCGTGATTCCACTACCAATTCGCTTGTATCTAGTCATAAGTTACTTAATTACATCAATGAATGCTAAATAAACAACTTCTAATGCATGGAAAGGTTTCTAAAGCTTTTCCCAAAAAGTCAAAAATCAGCCCCGGGCCCAGATGATCAAAACCCGAGGTCACCAATGAACTCAAATATATAATTTGTTTTGAAATCGGACCTCAAATCGAGGTCCAAATCCCCATTTTTTTGAAAAGCCTAGGTTCTACCCAAAACACTCAATTTTCCCCGTGAAAATCATTGATTTTGAGTTTAAATCATGTTAAAAGATGTTAATGATTGAAGGAAACGAGTTAAAATGGACTTACAATCGATTTGGAAGAAGAGTTGTTCTTGGAAAATCGCCCTAGGGAGTTTGTGTTTTGAAAATATGTGAAAAGGGTTGATTTTCGGCTAAGTATAAAAATTTGCAGGCTGCAATTATGGGAATTGCGAACAGGGGTTCGCAATTGCGAACCCTTCAGAAAATCTGGACTTTCGCATTTGCGAAAAGAAATATCGCATTTGCGACTTCGCATTTGCGACCTCAAGCATTACAGGCAGACTTCGCATTTGCGAAGGGACACTCGCATTTGCGAGGTCGGAATTGCGAGGAACATCTCGCATTTGCGAGGAAGGGCAGGCCTGGGCTGGTTCGTATTTGCGACCAAGCCCTCTCATTTGCGGTATCGCATTTGCGAGCCAGGCTTCGCAAATGCAAAGCCTGCATGCCTGATCACACCAGCAATAAAACCTGCAATTTTCCAAGTTCAAAATCCACTCCGTGGCCTATCCAAAACTCACCCGAGCCCTTGGGGCTCCAAACCAAATATGCACACCAACCTAAAAACATCATACGGTCTCGCTCATGCATTCAAATCACTAAAATAACATCAACAACTATGAATTTAGCATCAAAATCATGAAATTTTCTCAAGAACTTCAAATTTCCAATTTTCTCAATAACGATCCGATTCACGTAGTTTCAAGTCCATTTCTTACCAAATTTCACAGACTTATCTTAAAGCACATATAAGACCTGTACCGGACGCCGGAATCGAAATACGGGCCCAACACCATCAAGTTCAAATCACAATTCATTTCCAAATCTCATAAATAATTTCAGAAACAATTTTCTTTAAAATTTATTTCTCGGGCTTGGAACCTCGGAATTTGATTCCGGGCATACGCCCAAGTCTCATATTTTCTTACGGACCTCCCGGGATCGTAGGAAAACGGATCCAGGTTCGTTTACTAAAAAAGTTGACCGAAGTCAACTTAAATTCATTTTAAAGGCAAAATTTATTATTTTTCATAGATTTTCACATATATGCTTTCCGGCTACACGCCCGGACTGTGCAAGCAAATCGAGGTGAGGTAAAAAGGAGGCTTTTAGGTCTCAAAACACTGAATTTATTTCTAAAACAAGTGATGACTTTTCGGGTCATCACATCTTTAGATTGAAACATATAAGAAACTATCTATAAAATAAGAGTTATTTGAAAAACCAACTTTTTAAATTTCATCGACGTATTGGTCCTCGCCCGAGAATTCTTCGTCCTCACTTGTTTCAGCTTCATTAGTTGATTCTTCGTCCTCATTTTCTATAATTGTACTTCATTTATATATACTTCTTCCAATATGTGTTCAGGATGTTCCAAATTATTTTCTAGCTGATCGTCCACTATTTGGTGAACACTGGAGATATCGTTTTGATATGCAACTTCTAACACATTCTCCACTTCCACCCTACCTACACACTTAGTTTTTATTATAACCCACCAATCGGATTCCGCCGCAATGGTTAAGGAGCATAATACACTTGCCTAACATTATGTGCAATTATGAAAGGATCATAGCGATCATACTCCCTCGTATGATTAACCTCAAGAAGGACCCTTATGTAACATTATGTTCACATGACGATCCTAATTAGTTTTTATAATTTATCATCAAATATATCTTTTTGTAACTTGATTCATCGACTTATAACTTACTCAGATGCATCATTGAATGTTAAAAACAAAACGTCTCACCTATATATATATATATATATANATATATATATATATATATATATATATATATATATTAACTACATATATAGCATAAATAGCATGTTATAGTATATGTTAGTGTATTCATCCCTTGGTTACAAAAGTGTTAACGGATTACATTTATATTATTTAGATAGTAAATATAAAAGTGATTTAATTTTGACCAATGTTGACCAAATCGGTTACTTTTCAGATATTAAAAAATAACGACCAAAGTTGGTTGGTAAATGTTTCCCATGTATTAACCGACCAACTTTGGTCGGTAATTTTAAATAAGATTTCTTTATATTTTATAAAATATTTTAAATAATAATATAACTGTTAAAATTTTTTAACTGGTTCCCACATTACCAACCAAAGTTGGTCGGTAATGTGAAATTTTCTTTGACTACACAATGCTGACCATCTGGGTCAACCTGTTGACCACTTTACCGACCAACTTTGGTCGGTAATTTATATAACATAAATATAAAATATTTTTCTCCCTTTTACCGACAACTTGATCGTTAATCTGGACATACCAAGTTTGGTCGCTAAATTCCGAATTTCTAGTAGTGAAGATTACATCAAATTTTGATAAGTTATTTTGCAATCGCGCAAAGCGCGAACATATTCACTACTTATATCATTATAAAGTGAGGATCTAAATCAACATAACTCATGAATCTACAGACACGACCCATGAAAACATTAAAATTCAAACTTCTTATTCCGCTCAAGACAAGTTCATTTAAGCTAGAAGAAGTGAAAAAAGAAGAAGAAGCCATTTTGTTTAATTGTTGTTAATTTTTAATTAGTTTGCTAACTTTGATTATATTCCAATTAGTAGCTCCGAAAGTTTAAATTTGTGAAGATCATCAAAAAGGAACTGGTTTTAATCAAACCACAACAGTTTATTTGGATGGTTGTTACATATCGTTTCATAATGTTTTTATTTCGTACTGTATTATATTGTACTGTATCGTTTGATGAATACAATGTTTGGATAGACTATATTGTTTGCCATCGTTTCATGATATCACACACTAGTAATACGAAGAATAAACTTATAATATTATTAGAAAAAATGATGATATGAGGTAGAATTATTATATAAAAAGATAGGGGAAAGGATGAAATAAGATTATTTAGTAATAAAGAAGGGCGAGATGAGAGAAAAAAATAAGGTGACAACGCGATCACACCCGATCGTTACATAAAGTGGCACTTTTTGTCACTATGTAATGACGAATTTAATGATACGGTACAATAAAATTTAACTAACAATCAAAACAAATATTGTAGTTAAAGAAACAATACAATACGATAGAAACAAGTGTGTAAAATAATGATATCCCCAAGTCATCCAAAAAGTTTAAAAGCATGCGAGAAAACCAAAAGTATAGGGATGAAAGTGCAAATAAAAGTATAGCAATTTGCCAAAAACCTATATTGGTCATATTTTAGGGTTTAAGCCGAAGCTTATAGCGCAGGAAAGCACAACGTAAGCTCAATGGTGGCTCCATAAAGTTTGTGGCCTAAAGCAAAATTTAATAAGAGACCTTATACTTTTCTATTAGTATATATACACACATGACACACTTATACAAAAAAAAAAAATAGAGTTGCAATTTTTCATACTTGTTATTTATAGTATAACATACTTAAATGATGAAACATTTAACTTCACATAGTAGTATTATCATTTATATTAGTAAGACGTAACTTAAATAAATTGGATGTAATACATGTATTTTCAATATGTTACCTTTGATTTTGTTGTAAAAAATATATTTACTAATATGAAGATCTAAGTAATTTAATTTAAAATTCTAAAATATTTTTAGTGTTAAAGAGTAGATAGTCTTCCTTTCTTTGTTTCTTTTGTCCAAGGTTTATTGTATTTTTTTTTTTTTTGCAAACTTTAATATTGTCTAACTTGAAATAAAATCACAAAATCCATTATTAAAAATTTTTGGGAACCTAAATTAAAGCTTTACTAGTCTCCTAATCGAGCCACGTGTCCACCCCCCTGCTATTCTCAATCAAATTTTATACATTCTCAATTAAGATAAGACAACAATCAGTGAATGTGTTATTTAGTTACCAAATGTGAATGGAGCTGTTGAATAACACGTTCATGGGCAGTGGTCTATAAATAATTGTTGATCATTAATGAGGGTGGCTCAACAGAACTGGTGGCTTAAAACTAAAATATATTAAAAGACCCACCTGAAATTTCTTTCATAATGTCCATATAATATTGAGCCAAAAAAAGTGGTGAGAGAACAACGTATAATATGTGGGTTAGGCGTAAGTCATATGGTATTGAACTCCCTGTAAAAAAAAATATAACATTAAATAAAAATGGTAAAAGGATTGAGCCTAGTATGGATCGTGTTTTGAACCTTATGATAATTGTCTCTGGGATTTCTTAGAGCCCGTTTGGCTTAGCTGATTTAGAGTAGCTGATAAGCATTCGGTGCTGAAAAGCACTTTTAAGTGCTGAAGCTGATTTAAAAAATAAGCAGTTACGTGTTTGGTTAAAAGTGCTGAAATTAATAATAAGCAGCTGAAGAACTGGGTATACGAAGAGTCTTGTTTTAAAAAGAAGTATTTTAGGGATAGAATAGTAAATATTTTGGTCAAACCTAAAGTGCTTATAAGCTGAAATTTGATAAGTTGGGGGAGACCAACTTATGGCTTTTGGCTTATTTTTGGCTTATAAGCACTTAACTTATAAGCACTTTTAATTTTACCAAACGCGTAGATAAGCCAAAAAGTGCTTATAAACCAGTTTGACCAGCTTATAAGCTTAGCCAAACACCCTCTTAGTTAAAAAATGAGACACAAAAGAACTTGATTACTAATATGAGGATCTATCAAATGTGACAAAAAGAAATAGCTAATTTAGAAAATTTGATTTTAAATTAGAAAGTAAAATAGTAAGAAATATGAAAAAAGAAAGAAAAGAAAAATAGAATTTATTTAAATTTGTGAGAGAAAAGTTTTATCCTATTAACTCATTCAATCCATCTACCAAATTTAAATAAATGTTAGAATTTAATATATTTTGTCAATAATTTTATAAATATAAATTTTATATATATATATATATATATATATATATATTATATAATGATATAATAGTACTTTATATTTTTGGGCCTTAAATATTTGGGGCATAAGGCAACAGCTTCACTTGCCTTGCCCTAGAGCCGCCCTAAGCTGAGTCGTAGAGATGGGGAAAAGATCGAAGAGCTCAAGGAAAGGGAAGAAGGAATGGAGAGCCAACATAAGTACTGAAGATATTGAAGATTTCTTTGACAATTCCACTAAAGATGCTCTTTCGGGTGGCTCTCTCGCTCAAGTTCCCAGTGATTCCCTATTTTACGTCGACAAATCCAGAGGTATTTTCTGTTTAAGGATTTCTTTTGCTTGTTCAAAATTGCTAGCAAGTATTATTTGTTCAAGTAGATAACAAAGTGAAACAAGCCATAAACTGGTGCTCACTTATGTTTTGTAGCTGATATAATATTTAGATGAATAAGTATGTATACTATTTATTATTCCACAGACTGAACTTGTTTTGGCCGGGTAACTATATTTAGAATATTTAGTGTACTAAGACAAGTCTACAGAATAGTTTGGTATCCTAGTAACTGTGTAGGATGTACAGTAAGAGAGGTGGGTTTGTTTAAGGCGAAGTGATCCTAAAATTGGCTGAATTGTCAAATTGTGCAAAAAGTCAGACCTTGAGAGCGGATTGGAAAGTTCATTTCAGCTTTAGACTTGCAGATACCTTTCAGGAGCAGTTGTTTGGGTGTTGGTTTTTAGTAGACGTGGCTTCTGTTCACCTCCAATTATTGCGTGTATAATGAAGCCTGACGACATTTTGGGATATAGTATCTGACATTTTTGGATTAGAAGAGAACAGTTTAGAATCACCTTAGTACTATTTCTCTGTAATATTTAGCAGTTCTGTGGTTTTTTTGTTGGTGAGTCATTCTTTATAAGGTAGTGACAAGTTTATGTCTATGATCCAGATCTTTCAGCTAAAAGGAAAATTGAAAAACACCGGGAGAAAGTACTTCGGTGTGATAGTATGCTACAAAGGAATGCCTTTGTCGAACCTGTACCTTCTTCAATTGGGAAAAAGTCCAAGAAGAAAAGTAAAGAAGTCCAGATAGCCAAAGATAAGGGTCAAAAGGTTTTTCACTATTTCTCTTTAAAAATGTTCAAATTACCAATTGCAAGATGTTATGGCTGCCGCTTCCTTTCCATATTTCCCCTTAGCGAAACTATATATTCATTTGAGTGCACATCCCTAATGGATCCTTAGTGCTTATCTTTTCTTAATTTTCTGTGATTAGGATTTGGCTGGTGCAGACTCTGGCATGGTTGACATTTGGGATGATAAAGGTGCCCTTGTGATTAAAACCTTTCTGTTCCTTGTCACTTCAGTAGTAAATAGCTTTTCTGATACGAACTTCATTGCATTGTTGCAGGTGAACTGGTCATCAAAACCAAAAAGGTACACTGTTTTCTCCTTCTGATAATTTGAAATTTTTTTTATTCTTTTCTCTGCTCCCTTTATCTTTTATGGGCCACCTTTCAGGAATTTCCTTTTTATTTTATTGTGTCCTTATACATGAAATATGTTTATGAAATCAGCTGGATTTTCTCCTTGGTCCACCTGTCAGGAATTTCCTTTTCACTTTTTGTGTTCTTTTACATGAAATACTTCTGTGGAATCAGTTGGATTTTCTCCTGATAAGATATCTGCTATAGGCTTATTAATGCACCCCCTTCTTCATAAGGACTACTAATGTTGCCTTAGAATGATTACTTTAAAGTCAACTTAAACAATGATTATCTTTAAGTCAATTGAATATAATATTCCCAAGAAAGTATGACATGTAAAAAGCATCTCTGCAACGAACCATTTCCATGCACGTCCTCTATGCCATGTTATCCTCTCAAAGGATAGATGAGAGAAAAACAAAAAAAGAGGCATGAGACTGGATATAAGGTCCTTTACCGTTAAAGGTAATGGGCCTAAAAGAAAGCAGAATGGATATAGAGTATCTATTGTAGCCGACCCTAACTATGTTCGTAATTGCTGCATAGTTGATGGATTGATTGATTGACTCAGTTAGTTGCCCATTCACTCAACACATTTCAACATTTCATCTCACAAATTAGGAGCATATGAATTACGCCGATACAATGATCTCTAACAGATACAAGATTTAATTTAAAAAGGAAAAAACAGGTATCCAAAAAGAAAATGAAACATGGATTGCTGTCCAATTTGCTCATTCCTCAATTTGGCAGTATGAAATCCTTCCTTTCAGCATCGTGGCACTCTAGGCTGTCTAAAGATATTGATCAAAATTTGTGATGCATGTGTAGTGTTTGGATTGGGATTGCATTTAGGGGTTTGGTTTACAGTACTTCCCTGCTGTTGCAGGGTGATGTCTTTTCATAATTTTCTCATTTCAATGGCTGGGGTGGGTAAGGTGGTGATACAAGTCCTATTGAATTGCGCAATATTGCTGACGAAGGAGATAATATTTTATTTCCATGTCGTTACCTGTGCTTAATGCATAACGTTTGTACCTGCCTGTCTTTTCCTTCCTCGATATATTACCTCACTATCTCAAGTGTGTATACTTTGGTATGGTCCTAAAGCTCGAGTATGTGAATTGTAAACTTATGATTTACCTAGAACAATTCTGCATCAGTGTACTTCTCGATAAGAGAAAAGACAACTCTGCATTAGTATATGTAATCGAATTAGCATGTATTGTCTGTGACAGAAGCCCAAGACAACTATTATACCGGCTGTGGAAGTTGAGCCTCCAGGATGCTCATTCAATCCGGCATCCGAAAGTCATCAGGTAAAAACTGATGTCTGTATGTCATATTTTGCTATTACCTAGCTCCTAGTCGCTGTAATTAGTAACTCGCTCTGTATCTTCTCAATTCAGGATGCATTAGCTTGTGCTGTTGCAGATGAAATGCAGAAAATTTATAGAAATGAATTGGGGCCGGAGCCTATTCCATTGATTGTTCCTGGAGAAGCAGTTAATGAAGAAGAGGTATGTTTATTCTGTTACTATCTTGCTAGTACCTTGACCATGGCCCTTGCAGATACTTAATGGGCTATGTTTCTCATACTTGATATAAGTATGGACTGAAGATTCATTTGTCTCAGATGTATTTACTTGAAGCGGACAGTGGGAGTGATGTGGAAAATGAAAATCTAGTGGAAGATGGAAACACAGATCTGGAGAAAAGGTAAGGTTCTGTTGCTTGACGGGTCATGATAGTTTTACCTATTGAAATGTGTTCTATTCATCGCCAGCTCAGTATTCAGGAGTATTTCAAATTATACTACTTAAAAGTAAGGCATCAAACTTTGTACTATGTAATTCCTTCTCAAAAGAACAACAAAAAAAAAACTTCTCAAAAAACTTTGAACTGGGTAATTTACTTATCTGTGTCTGTTCATATTCGTGGATTCCTTGAAAATAGTGAATAGGTGCTTCTTTGACAATCTTTAGGCTCCAGAGGAAAAAAAGGTGATAATAAGCATTTTAAGAATTTGCATGTTAAATTATGCTGACGGTAAAATCAATTAAAGTACATATTTACATATCAATCTCTGGAGACTGGTTACAACATTCAGCTAAGTTAAATCTTACTGTAACTTTACAAGGATAACATGAGTTGTCTGGTTCTCGTTTTTATAGTAGCTCCTGATTGTTGGTTACTGCGGTCAACTCCTTGTCATCATCTAGAAATGTAGTTTAGCTTTATTTATGTGGCTTTGCATGTTTAATAGTTTTCACAAAGTTCTAAGCTGATGGATGTTTATGAGGATCCAAGGCAATATATTATCACTGATGGACTAAGACCTTATGCTCCCTTTGCCCCTATTTATTTGGACCCTCTTTTGCTCTATTCTGTTTGGTTTACTTTTTTCCTGCAAGTGGAAATAGTTTTTCCTGACATTAGTAGCTCTTATTTTTCCAATGTTTGTAGCTACTGTGGAAATTCACATTATTTCAATAACTGAGCAGTATTGGAACTGGGAAATAACGGATTCAGTTTTTGTTGGGTTGAATTTGAGCTAGTGGAAAAGTTCTTTATATCCAACATTTATAACACTTATTTTTTCCAATAGTTGTAGCTAACACTGCAGGTTCTCATTATTTTATTCTCGAGGTGATATGTAGTATATTGTCAATAATTGAATGCTTCTGGAAGAATTGAACTAGGAAATAATTGATTCAGCTTTTGTGGGTATTTAAGAATTTGAGCATCCAATCCAAAATTTTACCTAAATCGAGTGACTAGGCCAAACCTCTATAAAACCTTTGGAATCCTTTGGTTCCTTAAATATATTCAGTTAAAACCGGCTACATTTAAAATCATTTTAATGTGAAGAGATATGCTCCTTAATCTAGTTCAGTTAAATTGTGTGAGCTGTGTACCTGATAGATAATATGGAATTGTTGCTGTCTGACTTCATATTTGTTTCCTTTGGTGGTAATGATCCTAATCTCCTAATGATGTTCAGTTGTAAAGGGACAAATGTTCAAGATCCTTTTTGTAAGATAGCTATGTGTTCTGAAAATTCGCAGTGCACTAGGTTAGCCATTAGCTTCCTTTGCAATGCATGTTAGGTTGAGTGCATTATTACAGGTCTTCAGATTTCACCTTCATTTAACACTTAAATGAAATTACACATCATTAATTTAAATATCATGCAGGCCTCAGAAGCCCAAAATGTTAACACAAGTTGAGAAGAATAGACGGGCTAGGCGCAAAGTACAGCTGAAAGCAGAAGCTGAAGCAACAAAAGCAGAGCAGCTCTCCAAAGAGATTGACAGGTTTGCTATATTGCTTAGAATATCAGGCAAATCATTTTCTAGTTAAATAGGATTTGCCTGTCTTATAAATTCTGATGAGTTGTTCTTGTGTCTGCAGCTTACCGGATATAATTCAAGAAATAGAGAAAGAGGATGAAGAAAAACAGAAAAGACATCTCCGTCGTGTTACTGCTAAAAAGGAAAGACTAAAATCTTGTCCACCACGTTTGGGAAAGCGCAAGTATGTGCTGTTTCATTTTGAAGTGAAAAAATTTCAATGATTGAATTGCTAACTGGAAGAAAAATGGTTTTGTAGAACATCAGAATACAAAGAGATCTTTATGGTTTTAACTTTCAAAAATGTTTCAAATTCTAGCTTGCCTGATCTGAGCCACGAGAGTCGTTTTTCTTGTGCTATTGCTTTATTGCTACAATAGTAACTTTGGATGTTTAAAAGATAATGGCATCTGTCATTTCAGATTCGAGCCTGCTCCTGCTCAGGTTTTACTGTCTGAAGAGATTACTGGTTCCCTCCGTAAACTGAAGGTTGCCTTCCTGATTTCAAATTTCTCCAAAATGGTTGTTGTAATGTCTATTTCTATCACTAAAATTTTCTTATGTGGATTTGCTCTCTGTTGCAAACAGGGGTGCTGCACCCTTGCAAGAGATCGGTTTAAAAGCCTGGAGAAAAGGGGACTTGTTGTTCCTTCAAAAAAGAGTTGCAGGTTAGTAAAGCTCATCATTTATCCCATGTCATGACTTGCTTTAAGCCAGGCTTTCTGGTTGGCTCACTTGTTTGAAATCTAAAGTATTCTCAGCCCATCACACTCATATTGCATGTTCTGTTGAATGAGGTGTCCACCATGCGACACTGAGACTATTTTAGAGAATTCTCCTTTTTGTGTAAATCTTTTGACACTGTGAGCTCTGTGCATGTTCCGTATGGCTACACTGTTGATCATAAAATTAGCTAAATATGCCTTGGGCTAGCAGAATGTGATGGTACGGAAACCACCCCGAATCCTTGCTGATGTTGGCCAGTCGGAAAATTGATTGTCATTCCGATAAACCTTTGAAGTATTTCTCAAAAAGAAAGACGAAAAGAAGAAACTCATTTTTTCCCTCTACATGTAGAGAGTATTGAACAGCTTGTCCTATGCATTATTTTGTACTGTTTCAAAAGAAACACGAAGCATCAAAATATTTCTTGCTAATTATATATGGGATGTGGATGTCTGCAGGAAATAGAATTCATCAGAGTTAATTGCTGAATAACATTGGATACAATGTTCTCATCACTTTGCTCTGAGATCACCCAAGCACTTGGCTGAGAGACACTCTAGGGTCTTGGTTTTACTTGTCAAGCCGATCAGATACCCAGGATCCATTCCAACCAATGCAAATTTGTTGGAGTGGGAAAGCTGGCTGCTCTTTACTATTAACAAACGGAGATGTAAATCTGTTTAATTTACTGATGCTTGTTTTATTACACCAAACTTTTATAGTCATGGTCAATACATTTGCTTTTGTTTCTTTTGCTCCGGTCTCTTATTA
The DNA here is from genome assembly GCF_001879085.1 of Nicotiana attenuata. NCBI lineage: Eukaryota > Viridiplantae > Streptophyta > Magnoliopsida > Solanales > Solanaceae > Nicotiana > Nicotiana attenuata. The sequence goes on along the minus strand of NC_031997.1, from coordinate 38,253,516 downwards.
TCTTGCTTCTGTTACTTCTTTTTTTTCATCCCTCCTTGAGCCGAGTGTCTATTGGAAATAGCCTCTCTACCTTCTCAAGGTAGGGTTAAGGTCTGCATACACTTCTCCCCTCAGACTCCACTTGTGGGATTACACAGGCTATACATTTGCTTTGGGAGCAAAAACTAGTATTTTGGATACAGAAGATTGCTGTTCTATTGATTACTAAAGTTTGCAATGAGCAAAACCTGTTGCTTAGCATGTTTAAGGGAATCTCATACAATTGAGGTGGAAATGAAACTTGATCACGCTGTCATAAAATCATTCTATTGTGATCACTGCTTGCATGATGTCTCTGAGGGAAGGGGTTAAGTGATTTGTTAAGATAAATTCTCAAAAGATCGAGCTCTGAAGAAGTGACAACTAAACTTATAGCTTAATCATTTGGATGCTTAATCCTTTTAACTTGTTACGCTTAGTCATTAGCTTAGGTAAAAGTAGGTCGCTGTAAAAAGAGCTTATAATTTGCGGACAACTTTTTGATATATTTTGGGGTACATCGCATCATATACTTGAACTTGAGATGGGTTCTTCTCTGTGAAGAAAAAGTTGATGGCAATATGAATTATCAGTTCGATCTCCCGGAATCTCCCATCAATTTCTCCACCCTTCATTACCTTTCTTCCTCTGTAGACATAAATGAAATCTTTTGAGTTATTTTCTTAGAGAGCATTAGGATTCGACCTCCCATAGATCAAACTTCAGCCTAGTAACCAGATATAAGGGACAATTAAAGATCTTTCTATGGTTCATTTTGGTCTTATAGAGGTTCCATAGTTAATTATGATGAGGAACGTGTTACATTCACTTCATAGGTTTTCTCTCAGTAGCAAAATTGAATCTAATACCTTAAATACTCTCTAACTTTATTAGAACGACATTACCCTTTATTAAATTACATAAGTAGAAGTTTCTCTGATTTGACTATTTTGATTACTAATAGTACTTCATATATCATATGTCGTTCATGTTATATCCATTACAACAATGTATTACATGGTTGTAGAAAAGATGAAATTAAATAAAAGTGTTAAAGACTAATTACATAGAAACTTAAAAGAAATATAACACCGTAAGGGGTCGTTTGGTATGGTGTAAGATAATTAATCATGGTATAAGAATTTGTACTGAGTTAATACATTATTTGGTTGTGATTTCAAATGTATGATAGCTAATCCATGTGTTATTTTATATACCAATTGGGGGTCATTTGGTAGGATGTGTTAGGGAAAAATAATACCTGTATTATCCTTGAAATTAGTAATCCCTTGTTTGGTAGTATTTTTCAATCTATGTATTAGTTATACACCATATTTGGTATTATTATATGTATAATTAATGCAGTATACCATGGCATTAGTAATACCATGATTTTTAATAGATGGATAGACATGTATACACCTCTATACAATGCATGTTATTTTTAATAGGGGAAATTACGCTCCTTGTCACTTGGCCCAACAGTCCAACAGAAAATGGCCCACATTTGAAGCCCTTACCTGATATAGCCCAGGTTGTATATAATCTGAATTTTTTTTTCACCAGTTAGCCCACCCTATTTTTTTCTTTTCTTCGTTCTTCGTTCTTCTTCCTCTTTCACGACTTTGCACCCCAAAGTTTCTCTACCGTTATATATATTCTTCAATTCTCCTTCCATATTCAAAGTTGATAATCACTATTAAGATGAGAAGAAAAAATACCACTTAAGAGAATTACTATTTTGGAGTCACCATTAAAGGTCATTCGAAGCTTCAATTTCAAAATTGGATTTTTCGATTTTGTTAGTTGTTTGGATTGGGTGTTGGCCCAATTGATTGGGATCGTCAAGGGGAGTTCAAAACTCAAATTTGAAGTGATTTGGAACAGATTTGAGGTAGATTTGAGTTGAATTTCAGAAGATGCCCAAAGAAGAAGAAGAACCAGTGAAGCTCCATTAATATGATTCATTTGTATAATAGTGTATAATATTGTATAAGTAACATATAATAGTGTATAAACATCTCTTATACATTATTTTATACAAGGCTGATACATTTCTTATTCCTCCTCCTCCTCCTCTTCATTTTTATATAATTTTATACAACTATATATATATATAATTGTAGGCATATAAATTTTATAGGAATTAAATCCATAAAATAGTTGGGACTATATTTTAAATTCAAGATATATTAGTTCAAATAAATTTATTGGGCTAATNTATATATATATATATATATATATATATATATATATATATATATATATATATATATATATATATATATAAAATATACCTCTTTGTATAAAAGTGTATAAGCATTTCTGACGAATTTTTTGTACGATTTTCACTTGCAATTTTTGATATTTGGATCCTGTAAATAATGTATCAGCCTTGTATAAGTGAATCTGTTTCTCTTTGCAAAGTATACTTGCCTTGGAGAAAGAAAAGACATATTAAGGATGAGGCAATGACCTTTATATCTTAGCTAAGAATGGAGATTTCAATAGGTGAAGAAGGTAAGCTGAGAAAGCTATCAGAATGTTCATAACCTCCATTAAATGTTTTTGACCTGTGTATGGAAGGGTTTGTTGAATCCGCCCTTTTCCTCCCCACACACCCAGATTGTATCGTGCAGGATGCTTTGGAGTTCTGAAAAGTTTTATCGGAAGGTATCTCTAAGTGGGCTAAAAAAATTCAGATCTAAGCTTATTGATATTTGGCTACACATTTGCAAACTTATAAGTGGACTAAAATGATGCAAGGTCAACTTATGGAGTGCATTATGTAATTTTGTCATTTTAATACACCAAATCAGATAGTGGATAAAAAATAATTTAAGTATAACTAATACCAACATTGCTAGTACACTCTATTCGGTACTATTCTCATACACCCTAACAAACGACCCCTTGGTGTATTATCTTATCCCACAACCAACATAGAATAACTAATCCATGTATAAGTTATACATGGATAAAGCACCAAAAGGACAAAACTATCTTTTGTCTTTTCCCAAGAAGCCTATGAAGACCAAATATCCTAGGGTATAATTGTGAATTCATTATTTTTAGTTTACAGAGTAAATAAATAATTTCGACAATACTTATATGCCCAACTTTAGTGCGATGAACCAAACACCCCACCCAAAATAATTCATGTACTATTAGTTCACATATTATTAAACCTTGCATTATTAATCTCTGCATTACTAATCTTCAAACCAAACGACCCCTAAAAATTTATCTAAAACGGATAAAAAGTTGATGTGTCAGTAATTTTATTCTACATGTTCTGCAGGTCATATTCCTTTTTTTTATTGCATAAAACAAAATTTCTTTTGAGAAAAAGAAAAAGCTTTTTTGCATATTAAACAAGAGTGAATTATAACAAAAAAAAAAAAAAAAATGAAGTAGGGGCCAAATATGAATCATCACACAACTCTTTATATGCAAAGATAGAATATTTTTATTACTCACTCAAGGTTACTAAAAATGTTTGTCCCACTATAGTTGTCAATCTATAAATTTAAGATAAAATAATTTTTTTTTTCTATTTGTCCATAATATTAATTGTTCTTGAAAGTAAACAATATTACTCCCCCCGTCTCATAATATGTGTCGTGATTCTCTTGTGTACGCCCCTTAAGAAAAAATAGTTTTTGACTACACCCTAATTGAATATTTTCTCAACTTATGTGTCATCTCTATCAATGACATTATCCATATTTTTACTAAATGTGAATGCAATTGATTATTAAGGGTAAAGAAAGGAAAAATATAATCAATTGTGTCTTGAACTTCTAAAATGACAAATAATTTGAGACAAATATTTTTAGTAACCACGATACATATTATGAGACAGAGGGAGTAATAAGAGTGCCCATTTAGTAAAAAAAAAAAATACTTCGTATTTATGATTCCATAATGGGAAGGAGGGAGTACTACTATATCAATATTGGAGTTATTGTTATAAAATAACGACTGTAAAGTAAATAAACTAAAGATATAGAGAGAAACTGATATATTATTCAACTTTCAAACTGATGTACATAATGAACTGAAATCTCCTCTATTTATAGAAGAAAGAAAGCTGTTGTGTAAGCTGATGTGTAAGTTGCTTGTAAGTTGTTTGTAAGCTGCTACTGCAAGCTGTTGTGTAAGCTGCTTGTAAGTTGCTTGTAAGCTGCTACTGTACCAGATTTAGATAATCTTCTACCTGGGCTAATATTTATCCATAACGGAGTACCGAAATGATTGCAAGCTACTGTGTAAGCTGCTTGTAAGTTGCTTGTAAGCTGCTACTGCAAGCTGTTGTGTAAGCTGCTTGTAAGTTGCTTGTAAGCTGATACTGTACCAGATATAGATAATCTTCTACCAAGGGTAATATTTATCCATAACGGCGTACCGAAATGATAAGCTTCTTCAGGAGGCTTATTTCCAATGGAGTACTAAATAGATAAATATATTTACGGCGGAGTCCCATATGGATAAGTTCTTCAGGAAGCTTGTTTGTAACGGAGTACTAAATGAACATCCATAAATATAATATATATTTAAAACACTCCCCCTTGGATGTTCATTAAAATATAATGCCTTCATTAAAATCTTACTAGGAAAAATCCCGTGGAAAAAAATCCTAGCGAAGGAAAAAGAGTACACATATTTAGTAATACGCATTGGTAGGTGCCTCATTAAAAACCTTCTAAGGAAAACCCCGTGAAAAAAAACTTTAGTAAGGAAAAAAAAAGAGTGCATTGCGTATTTTACTCCCCCTGATGAAAACCTTGTTTCAAATATTTGAGTGTCCGCATTCCAATCTTGTATATCATCTTCTCAAAAGTTGAAGTTGGCATAGATTTAGTGAATAAATCTGCTGGATTGTCACTTGAACAGATTTGTTGCACATCAATGTCACCATTTGTCTGAAGATCGTGTGTGTAGAATAATTTTGGTGAAATGTGCTTCGTTCTATCTCCTTTTATAAATCCTCCCTTCAATTGGGCTATGTGTTATACCCCATTTTAACACAGGCCAAATAGAGTACAACAAATTGGTGATTCCTAAATTAATTACTAACTAAAGAGTCGCCACCTAATTAATTATGGTGAATTAGGACACCTAAAGTTAAGTAATAAAGTATAACTATGTTAATGGTCTACTTAACCTAAAGATTCTAGATAAAGGTTCAATTAATCCAAATGGAAGGTTTTTAAGGCACCCTTTAAGATCCATATCGAACGGTTAACCAACCGGACTTAAATTAATTAAGGATAATTGTCAAATATATGTATAAAACATGGCAAGTTAAATTAATGAGGACATCAACTTGTTCCCAAATGACTCACGCCTTAGATACAAAACCTTATACGTTTAAAACAGTTGCGATAAAATTGGTCAAGTAGTCTCCATGACCTATCTTGAAAAGTGAGCTGCAAACTAGTTTAGACTCCTAAAATATTTGATTTCAAAAACTACAGAAAGATCCAAAAGCATGTTAACTTAAACAAAATCATAAACCACAAATGTCTTGACTAAGAAATCCATTTTTTAGAAAAAAACGTACTCAAACTTTAAAGAATTTCAGGACGTTTGAATTGATTTTCTAAACATTTGCAAGGAACTTGTTTCAAGCCTAACTTCTTCCATTTTGGACTTAGACAAAATTGATTTAATTCTCAGATACATACTGGTCTACTACCCATATGCCATATAAATATTATTCTAGATTATATACTGTATAGGAACGAGTAGCACCAAAAGCAAATACAATAGTCACAACAAATGAAAGAGATGAATTTTCCAACTCCTCTCGCCTCTCTAGCTTTCTGTTCGGATGTATTTTGAGAAGGCAAGAAAAGTGGATGAAGAAGTGAAGACGAGATGCTAGTGTCGGGTATGGTAACGACATTGAGTCTCGGAACAAGACCCGCCGCAACTCCAGTATGTCATGCAAAAGAAGAAGAAATAAAAGAGGTAAAGGTTAGAAGAAGAATCTGAATCTCAACAACACACACATGCTATGAATAAACAAAATGAAAGTCACATTGCAGCAGTCGAAACATCGAATATTTCTCAAGTCGCACATTCGTTACATGAATCAAAACATGAACAACTTAGAACATGCATCCATATTTCATCTTCTAAAATAAATTTCTACATAAGAGTTTCTGTCTTGGCATCCTAAGTCATGCTTCTAGTTCCAACCTATTTTAAGTTAAGTACTACATGAAAGTACAAATACTATTAATACCCATCGAGGTGTGTTAGTACTAACGAATAGTATTTCCAAACATACTATAACGTGGACATATATTAAGACTACTAAGGTCAAGACATGACAACACACATCCTGTTGTCACCGGATTATCTCACATAATATTTTAAACCTATAAGACATGATCCCTATACATCTAAACTAGAATAAAGTCCTTATCACATCATAATGCCATAGATTAAAAAACTAGCAGAACATTAAAGTAAAAAGATGACAAAGACTAACTTTACACCCCTTTAAAAGTTACTGTTAAATTAGCAAAGATGCTAGCATTTAATTGTGGATCTTATGGAAGAACGTGAAGGCATAATGTCCACAAGATAAACATGTGAACATTTTAAAGTCTATTTGAAACAAGCCTTTTAAAGCCTATGGGCATGGCACCTAAAGTTTGCAATAAGCTTAAAGTCAGAATTTTTCTATTAGCACGCGAAAACAGAAAAGAGACGCATTAATAAGTATCAGAAGACATTTTCTTATTCAAATATGTAGGTAAGCAAAATAGTGATTAGACCTGAAATCATGTCACTAACTACTGAAATTCAAATTAATAGACTGATACCCTAAGGAAACACTAACAATATACATGACATATTTATTATCAAATGCAAGAAAAGATTTGAAGTTACAACGTGATGTGCAATTATACATACATTAGACAAAATACCCAAACGACAAGTTCTTTTAAGGACACAGTGTCAAAATATTATTAACACATTTTAGTACAACTAAAGAAAGAAAACTGAAACATGATTTTCCTAAGTAGGCGTGTTACTTAAAGGAAAGAGAAATCAGAAAAAGGGCCGAATTTTACCTCTTGTTGGGCAGTGAATTGGAACTTTGAGATTTCAGATCTACTCCGTCCACGTATCAAGATCGACACTTTATTTTTTAGCGAACTAAACAGGACCGAGATTACAGAAAAGAAGAGAGCTACTTGTTGACTCGATTTTTGCCGCATTCTAACTATTTTCCAGGATTCCAAAAGATGATCTTTCGGCTTGAGAGTTGAGGAGTATTTATAGGAGAAAACTAGGATTTTGGAAGCGGGAATTGAATGATCCGTTTGAAATTCAAAAAATGCTCTTCCAAGATCCGTCCAAACTGTGATAGAAAGAAGATCAATAAAATCGTCCTCTTGCTTCAGAGAAACAGCGATTTGGTCAACTTTGATACCAAAGTTTTAGGCTTTTCGTTGAATATGCAAGATTGAGAATGAAGACTTTGATGAAAATGGTGAAACCATTCTGATTTCATGGTGAAAGCAAGCTGGAATTTTTTCCAAGAGAGGAAAGGGTTAGGGAGAAGACAAAGATGGCGGCTAGAATGAGATGGGGAAACCCTAGCAAATCTGAATATGATGAGGTCTAAATTTTAAGAAAGGAGGATCATTGGATCATTTAATTTTAATCCTACGGCCGAGATAAGAGCTTCTGGAGGATTCTTTTAGATGGGCTAGGCGTATTGGGCTTAAAAGAAAATCTGATAGGTTATATTTGGGCTTGTTAGTTTTCAAAAAGAATTTGACTACATGGGCTAATTATTTTGGCAGATTTGGGCTCGTCTTGAAGATGGGTATCCCTTTGAGCCTAATTTGATGGCATTTTCTTTCTTCTTATTAATTTCTTTGAGCTTCCTTTGTCTTGCTAAATAAAAATATAACACTACTATATTTTAATACTATAGTTTGTATAAATAACTACTATATTCTTTGGATAAGTAATTAGTTTGTATAAATAAAAATATAATATTTTAATACTATAGACAATATTAACAATAATAATTATGGTATTAATAGTAACTACNAATTTCTACATAAGAGTTTCTGTCTTGGCATCCTAAGTCATGCTTCTAGTTCCAACCTATTTTAAGTTAAGTTCTACATGAAAGTACAAATACTATTAATACCCATCGAGGTGTGTTAGTATTAACGAATAGTATTTCCAAACATACTATAATGTGGACATATATTAAGACTACTAAGGTGTAACGATCCGACCCGTCATTACGGGAGTTACCGCCCCGTTTTCCCCGTTTTATTCTTCTATATGTTTCATTATATGTGTTTGGAGAATTTGAAGTAATTCGGATAGAGTTCGGTTAGAAATGAGACAATAAGTCTCTTTATGAGAAGGTTAGTTTGGAAAAGTCAACCGAATGTTGACTTATGAGTTAGAAGGCTCGGAATGGATTTCCGATGATTGGACTAGTTTCGGGGGATGATTTGTGACTTAGGAGCGCAATCGGAATTGAATTTGGAGGTCCGGTGTAGAATTAGGCTTGAATTGGCTAAGGTTGGATTTTGGCGAATTCCGGATGGTAGGTGAGATTTTGATCCGAGGGTCGGAATGGAATTCCGAGAGTTGCAGTAGTTCCGTTAGGTGATTTTGGATATGCGTGCAAAGTTTCAAATCATTCAGAGGTGTTTAGGTCAGGTTTTAGATCAAATGCAAGTTTCGGAAGTTTTAGTTTAACTTAGGCTTGAATTCGTGGTAATTCGATGATTTTGGTGTTTATGATAGTGTTTTTATGTTACGAGCAAGTTTGAATGAAGTAATAGAACATATCTGTGCATTTGGTAGAGGTCCCGAGGGCCTCGGGGTGATTTCGGATGGCTAACGGGGAGTTTTGAACATGAAAAAGTGCAGCAGAAATTGCAGAGGAATTTTCCTCTATGCGATCGCTTAGGTATGCCTGCGATCGCATAGAAGGTTCAGAGGGGGATGAAGATTTGCTCTATGCGATCGTGTATAGGGGTCTGCGATCGCATAGGTTGAGGAGATTGGGCAGTGCGGTCGCGTGGGAAGTAATGCGATCGCGTAGAAGGGGGAGACAGTGCTATGCGATCGCATGGCCTGTCCTGCGATCGCGTAAGAGGAATTGAGGGCCTGGAAATTTTGGCCTATGCGATCGCAGGGGTAGTGATGCGATCGCATAGGGGTCGCTACAGTAATCTGGCAGAATGTTTAAAACCCTTATATCCGCGACCCACATTATTTTTCCACCATTTTTACTCCGCCAAGAGAGCTTTTTGAGCGATTTGAAGAGGGTTTTCAACGGGTATTGATTTGAGGTAAGTCTCTTGACTAGAAAACACCATTTTATGGAAGAATCAACACTCAAATTCATGAAAGTGGGTAGAAATTGTGAAGAACTAGGGCTTGGTTTTTGAAAACGAATTTTTAGGATTTGAAAGGCCATTTGAGCTACGTTTTCGGTAAACTTTATATGCACGGACTCGTGGCAAGACGAGGAATCCGTTGGTGTGATTTTCGGAATTTTTCGAGAAGTGGGCCCGGGGCTCGGGTTTTACCAACTTCGTGAATTTTAGTACTTTTCGAGTATTTTTGATTGGGTTATGTTTCTTTAACCCATATTTATGTATTCGTTGTGATTTTGACTAGATTCGACGCGCGAGGAGGTCGATACAAAGGGAAAAGGCATTGCGGACCAGTCTACGGCCGGTTAGAGGTGAGTAGTTGGTGTATATGATGGCCTGAGGGTTTGAAACCCCGGCTTATCACATTGTGACGCTATTGTAGGGCGTGACTCGCACCCCATGGCAGGTGCGGGATTGGTTATGACTGGGGATTGAGACTTAGTCCATCCGGAACAAGAATATTTCTATATTGGTGACTGATACGCACCCTGTATTGAATATATCTGGGCTTATTGCCGTGTTTGGGGCTTGTGCCGATCTGTAGCAACCTTAGAGGATGATTGTCATTGTGATAGCATGTTTTGTATAATCATTGATCTCAGTCCTGTGTTTAATCACTGTTATGAAACGCTAAGTCACTTTTCCTGAAGTTAAATATCTAAAGTATATTCTGCTTAATAAATTGGAAATTGGGAAATTAATTGAATCTGTTACGTGACTCATATGCATATTGTGGACTGAGTATGGATCGGGCTGCACACCGCAGCGAATGATATGATTATATTGCGCTTGGGCTGAAAGAGCCCCTCCGGAGTCTGTACACACCCCCAGTGAGCGTGACGTTAAATGGATCGGGCTACGCGCCGTAGCGGTCATGTGCATTGCATTGCATTTTTACATTATACTTGACTGATATATTTGGAGTTGTTTTGCTGTTAGTTCGTAGTTAGGTTTTGGATTGTTAGTTTTAGCTTTGCTTTGTGGCATTTCGTGGATTTCTTATCTTCAGACATTTTATATGCTTATTACTCACTTAGTCGGTAGTACTCACCCCTACTCCCTGCACCTTGTGTGCAGATTCAGGTACACCGAAGGCTTAGCTGAGCAGTCCTTGTTTCCCAGAGCTTATCAGAGTTGTTGAGGTAGCTGCTTGACGTTCGCAGGACCTGACTACTCTTCCTATTTCAGTTTTAATTATATATACATTTCCAGACTTGAGTATTTTCGTTCAGATATTGTTATTCAGATTGTTTTAGAGGCTCTAGACTCGTGACCCCAGGTCTTTGGGAGTGTTTTATCAGACTTCGTGTTTTTCTCAGTATTATTCTATTATAAATATTGGATTATTATTCTAAAACTATTATAATCTCTTTAGATTGTCGGTTTGAGGTTTACGGTTAATTTGGGAACGATTGTGGTCTGGCTTGCCTAGCAATGTTGTTGGGCGCCATCACGACCGGATTTGGATCGTGACATAAGGTCAAGACATGACAACACACATGCTGTTACCACCGGATTATCTCACATAATATTTTAAACCTATAAGACATGATCCCTATACATCTAAACTAGAATAAAGTCCTTATCACATCATAATGCCATAGATTAAAAAACTGGCAGAACATTAAAGTAAAAAGATGACAAAGACTAACTTTACACCCCTTTAAAAGTTACTGTTAAATTAGCAAAGATGCTAGCACTTAATTGTGGATCTTATGGAAGAACGTGAAGGCATAATGTCCACAAGATAAACATGTGAACATTTTAAAGTCTATTTGAAACAAGCATTTTAAAGCCTATGGGCATGGCACCTAAAGTTTGCAATAAGCTTAAAGTCAGAATTTTTCTATTAGCACGCGAAAACAGAAAAGAGACGCATTAATAAGTATCAGAAGACATTTTCTTATTCAAATATGTACGTAAGCAAAATAGTGATTAGACCTGAAATCATGTCACTAACTACTGAAATTCNACAGAAGCGGACTTCGCGTCGCATAAGCGAAGTCCGGGCTTCTAAGTGAAAACCGCTTAAGCGGAAATGTGGCCGCAGAAGCGGTCCCGCATAAGCGAAAACGGGACCGCAGAAGCGAAAATTGCTGGGCGACAGAAGGGTTTTAAAATAATATTTCATCCGCGACCCTTTCATATTTTCCTCCATTGTTGACGTTCTTAAGAGCTTTGAACAAGGAAATTCGAGGGTTTTGACTGAGAATCACTTGGAGGTAAGTTCCTTGGCCTAAATATTCGAATTTATGGTAGAAATTACATGTAAACTGTAGAAAATTCATCAAAAACGGGTCAAGCTAGGGCTTGGAAAGCTGTGATATAAAAATGGAATTTGGAGGGTCAAACGAGCTCCGATTTTGGTGAACTTTATATGCACGGACTCGTGGCGAGACGAGGAATCCGTTGGTGTGATTTTCGGAATTTTTCGAGAAGTGGGCCCGGGGCTCGGGTTTTACCAACTTCGTGAATTTTAGTACTTTTCGAGTATTTTTGATTGGGTTATGTTTCTTTAACCCATATTTATGTATTCGCTGTGATTTTGACTAGATTCGACGCGCGAGGAGGTCGATACAAAGGGAAAAGGCATTGCGGACCAGTCTACGGCCGGTTAGAGGTGAGTAGTTGGTGTTTATGATGGCCTGAGGGATTGAAACCCCGGCTTATCACATTGTGACGCTATTGTAGGGCGTGACTCGCACCCCATGGCAGGTGCGGGATTAGTTATGACTTCGGATTGAGACTTAGTCCATCCCGAACAAGAATATTTCTATATTGGTGACTGATACGCACCCTGTATTGAATATATCTGGGCTTATTGCCGTGTTTGGGGCTTGTGCCGATCTGTAGCAACCTTAGAGGATGATTGTCATTGTGATAGCATGTTTTGTATAATCATTGATCTCAGTCCTGTGTTTAATCACTGTTATGAAACGCTAAGTCACTTTTCCTGAAGTTAAATATCTAAAGTATATTCTCCTTAATAAATTGGAAATTGGGAAATTAATTGAATCTGTTACGTGACTCATATGCATATTGTGGACTGAGTATGGATCGGGTTGCACGCCGCAGCGAATGATATGATTATATTGCGCTTGGGCTGAAGGAGCCCCTCCGGAGTCTGTACACACCCCCAGTGAGCGCCGTCGACGTTAAATGGATCGGGCTACGCGCCGTAGCAGTCATGTGCATTGCGTTGCATCTTTACATTATACTTGACTGACATATTTGGAGTTGTTTTGCTGTTAGTTCGTAGTTAGGTGTTGGATTGTTAGTTTTAGCTTTTCTTTGTGGCATTTCGTGGATTTCTTATCTTCAGACATTTTATATGCTTATTACTCACTGAGTCGGTAGTACTCACCCCTACTCCCTGCACCTTGTGTGCAGATTCAGGTACACCGGAGGCTTAGCTGAGCAGTCCTTGTTTTCCAGAGCTTATCAGAGTTGTTGAGGTAGCTGCTTGACGTTCGCAGGACCTGACTACTCTTCCTATTTCAGCTTTAATTATATATACATTTCCAGACTTGAGTATTTTCGTTCAGATATTGTTATTCAGGTTGTTTTAGAGGCTCTAGACTCGTGACCCCAGGTCTTTGGGAGCGTTTTANATATACTATTAGAGCATTAATGACTAGGAAGCGCAAGGAAATTAAGTAGAAAAAAGGTGGGACAAAATTGGATGTCAACAGCTGCCCCTCTTTGACCGGAAATGATAAAAGAGTTTTCGGGCAAAGAAATTGACATAGCAACCAATTTTGTCCTGGCTGAACTGGTGTGGATATGAATGAGTAAAGTTGGATTTGATGGAAAATTTAGAAAAGAGGCAGCTGAACCCCGATTTTTGAGATTTCTATATATCTCGGGCTTTAAGAGAACTTGGCTATATGTAGCTTGAATAAGATTTACGGTGAGACTGGGTCAAACAATTAATGACTGAGAGATAGACACAATTGAACTTGATTTACCTACATAACTATGGACTTACGGAGAATGTAGTTGGGAGTAGATCCTTAGCCTCTTGCTGACGAGCTTAACTCTGTCTTCAGCAATTGTCCCAGTTCACTGCTAAGATATGATCCACGATTTGAATGAGCTTTAATTTTGTCTCCATATGAAATGCCACAAGCTAAAAATAAATATTTGCGATAAAGAAATATATGTAAATATATCGGGTTGAAAGAATTACTCTCGTAACCCATGCCTGAAAAGGTAAATCCACATCCACGTCCACGTTCAATACTTAATGAAGAATTAAATAACGTCCACATCGAAAGAGCAAGATAAATCCACGATCATATCCATATCCACGTCCGCGTCCACGTCCATGTCCACATCCACATTGAAAGAAGCGAAATGCTTAAAATTGTTGGTTTAGAAGCTTAATCCACATCCACATCCACATCCACGATTAGAAAAAGTGTTGAACAATATCCATATTGAAAGGATTTTAATCCACGATCCACGTCCATGTCCATTTTCATGTCCACAAAAGGCCACAAGATAGAAAATATTAGCAATAAAATATATAAATAATTTGGATATATGAGAATTTACGCTCGTAACCCTTGGTTGGGTAGAAAAATCCACGTCCAAATCCACAATTAGAATTTGAGAAAAAGTTGAATAGCATCTATGCTAAAAGAGTTTAAAGCAACATAAATTCACGATCCACGTCTACGTTCACATCCCCATCAATATTCACGTCCACAATCACGTCTGACATCTAGATCTATGTTCACGAAGAGGAGTTGAGTTTGAGTTGAATCTGCATCTTTGTGCAAATCAATATTGAACCTGTCTCATCAAAGAAAAATTGTGAGTTTAAAGAAAATCGGTTGACTTGTGCTCATTTGGGGAACTTAATCCTTAAGCGGGTTCTTGTCTTGATCACATCCACATGCTTCGACACTTCCACCATACATGTATGCTTTACCAAAGAGCTTCAGTAGTAAGTGACAAAATTTCTTTTGAATCGCAGAGCAGCACAATTTAGATGACTTAGATGAAAAAGCTCTACTTAACGGCTCTAATGATGTAAATAATTGTGACGAGCTAAGTTTAAACTTATCAAACTCTTAGATAGACTTGACCTGTACATATCAGACACTACTTAGAATCTCAAAATCTTTAAGGCCAACTATGTGATAATTCTAAAGAATTACCCCAATTTCCATTCTAAATAATGAAAGCTTTGAAGGCTATATAACTGACTCGAAGGAAAATTTGCTTAAATTTCTAGTCCTAAAGGTATTTTATTCTAAGTAGTTGGAAGGTGAGAAATTTTTAAAGAAATATTAAGGAAAATATTTGATTAAAAAAAAAAATCTGCCCCAGTTTCTAGTCCCAAGGCACTTTATTTTAAATGGAACATGTATAGATTTCGGAAAATTGAGAAAATAGTTTTGGATTGGTTTAAAACAAAATCTGCCCAAGTTTTGGTGCTAGAAAACTTGGTTTTGAACGAAAAATATTATGAAATTTGAAAAATTGAGAAGTATTATTGGATAGGTTACCAAAGAAACTGCCCCAGTTCCTGGTACTAAAACACTTGGACTTGAATAATGAAAAGGTCGAACACTTGCATAGAGCTTCCTATGTATCTAGTCAAGACGAGGATCAGGCCAAAACATAGTTCGACAAACCAAGGGCATAAGGAGTTTTAAATTAAAAGGGGCCGAACTCATCTCGGGCTGCCTACGTATTCTTGTCAAGAGGTGTCGAGACAGAAATCAGGCTAAACGTAGTTCAAATGAAATAGGGGATTTAAAATTTTTTTTATAATAAAGGGGCCGAACCCAGATTAGGCTGCCTACGTATCCAATAGGAATCAGGCCAGACGTAGTTCATTACAAGAAAATGGAATCCTAACTTAGATGGCCGTAACAAACATAGAGGCGACATGACAAAAAATAGGTTCTAACTTATGCCTCCGGCCAATTACAAAAGAAATTCATGACTTAAACTACTGAAACTCCTGGCGAACCAGGGCTGAGATGCAAGTCCAATTCTTCAAAACAAATCCCGGTTCGACAACACATGTGGTCGGTGTTTCAGCAATGTCTGCAAATACCATATCACGATCATCTTCATCTCCCACGAGCAAGTTCTTGACACCCTTTATAATATCATCACATGAAATCTCAACAGGTACACCTGGAGTCTGGACAATAGCAGGCTTTAGGAAAGTTTGGTCAATGGTTGGGATTGATTTTGGTAGATGGATCTCTTTTCCTTTCTTCTGTCGTGCTTCCTTCACTTCCTGTTGAGTAGGCTTGTATCCCAAACCAAAAGAAAACTGTTGTCCGGGCGGGACTATAGGCTCAACTCGTCCATTCAATGTTTTTCCCAAACCCAATCCTGGTTGATACCCATTCTTTAGCATCTCCTTTGCCACCATGATCGCAGCGCAAGACATCTTTGGCTCCTGGGTTTGGCTCCCTTCAGCTACACAAGTAGGATCCACAATTTCCCATGCATGGTATGTAGCTCCATCCAACTCTCCTGTTACTTCAATGAATGGGATAGATTGCTCCCGATAGATAGACGTATCACCTTCTCCATGTATGACTATTTGTTACTGATCCCACTTAAACTTGACGGTCTGATGCAAGGTCGATGGCACAACCCCAGCCAGATGAATCCATGGTCTTCCTAATAACAGGTTGTATGTTGTGGAAATATCAAGTACTTGAAACCCCATAATGAACTCGACTGGCCCAATCAACACGTTCAATTCTACCTCTCCAATTGAACTTCTCGCGGCACCATCAAATGCTCGAACCCTCATATCACTTGGCTTGAGTTTACTGAAATCATACCCTATCTTCTTTAGAGTAGTGAGAGGACAAATGTTAACCCCGGAACCTCCATCAATCAACACTCTAGATATGAACATATCACGACACTTAACAGTTATGTGGAGCGCCTTGTTATGACTACATCCCTCCGGTGGCAATTCTTCATCATCAAAGCTGATTAGGTGACAATCAAGCATACGTCCAACCATTCCAGTTATTGCTTCACTGTTGTTTCAGTCGGCACATATGCTTCACTCAGAATCTTCAGGAGTGCATCTCTGTGTATGTCCGAAGTCAAAAGCAAAGATAGGATTGGGATCTGGGCATTGGTCTTCTTCAATTGATCCACAACTGAGTATTCACCCGCCTTGATCTTTCTCAGAAACTCTTGTGCTTCTGCGTCTGTCACAACCTTCTTGGGTGGAACATTGCATTCATTGCCTTGACTCAACCTAGTTAGTTTTTCTAGAGTGTAACATCTTCCAGACCTCGTCATTCCCGAAATAATGGTCGTTTCCTTTCCATGGCACTCCATCACAGCCTGTTGATAATTCCATGGTACAACTCTAGTATCGACCACTGGTAACTGAATTGGCGCTTGAAGTACTTCCACAGGTGTAGATGCAACTCCTAGTATCTCAATGGGTGTAAAACCCCTTATCATCATCATAGGAGAAGTAAAAGCCACAAATGTATGATCTTCCATGCTCCTAACAGGCACTATGAATCTAGCCGGATCATCATCTTCTTCATCCACTCCAATCATATTCACCGAGGCTTCATTATGATTTGGGAGTGGATTGTTGTTCACATTTGGTGCCGGTTGTCTGATTTTGATTTGTTTTGCTTCAATGAGGTCTTCAACCTTGTGTTTCAATGCATAACAACGGTCAGTTGAATGTCCTTTTACCCCAGAATGATATGCACATGTCTTGGTAGGATCAAAACTTCTAGGTAATGGGTTTGGAATTCTTCCTTCCACGGGATACAATAAACCTGAAGCTTGCAACCTTTCAAAGACAACACTTAAGGGCTCCCCTAATGGTGTGAAGTTGCGAGCAGGCCTGTTTGGACGGAGTCCGGGTGTATTGTTGGGATGATGAGGTTGTTGTGAGGGTGGAGCTTGGTGTGTTGGTTGTGTGTTATAAACATGATATGATTTTTGTGGCGGTTGAGGCTGGTAAGATGATGAAGTTTGGTAAGGTGAGTGTGACGAATATTGGAAATGTTGTGAATGAGGGGAGTTTGATTGATACTGCGAAGGTTGTCGTTGGTGAAATGAAGTACCTCCCAAAGCCATTACAGCCGCAACTTCTTTCTCCTTTTTCTTTCCACTCCCGAGGGCACCAGTTTGGATAGCCTTGCTAGTGGCATGTAATGCTGCTAGACTTGTTATTCTCCCGGTCTTGATCCCATTTTCGATCATTTCTCCGGCTTTGATTACCTCTGCAAATGTTTTTCCACCCATTACGACCATCCGCTCATAATATTCAAGTTCCTGTGCCCGAATAAAATAGGTTATCACTTTTGTCTCTTCCATTGGCGGGTGTACCCTTGATGCTTCTTCCCTCCACCTTATAGCATACTCCTGAAATGATTCAGTTGATTTCTTCTTTAATTCGGTTATCGAAATTCTGTCAGGAGCAATCTCAACATGAAATTTGTAATGATCGACAAAAGCATTTGCCAAATCATCCCAAGTATGCC
Organism: Nicotiana attenuata; assembly: GCF_001879085.1. Taxonomy (NCBI): domain Eukaryota; kingdom Viridiplantae; phylum Streptophyta; class Magnoliopsida; order Solanales; family Solanaceae; genus Nicotiana; species Nicotiana attenuata. The sequence continues at coordinate 38,235,554 of NC_031997.1, read as the reverse complement.
ATTTGGTAACATCTTGTTTAGAGTACCACTCTAAAGCTTTGCCACTCAAACTTTGATTGAATAATTTGATTCTTATCCCTTCATTCTGCCCCACACCAATTAAATTTTCACAATAGAGCTTCAAGTGGAAGAAAGGATTCCCCGATCCGTCAAACTTCTCAAACTTTGGAATTTTGTAACCAGCTGGCAACTCTACTTCAGGAAATGCACATAACTCTACGTACTTCACACTTTGATTAGTACCAAACCCTCGTAGACCTCTCATAGCATCTTCCAAACTCTTGAGCTTCCTATTTATTATTTCATCATCAACTGCTCTTGCCTCCTTTTCGGCTTCAACATAATGATCCACATCTAGCCGACATGGTCCTAGTGTTTGTGTCATAGGTGGGACTGTGGCATAAGTATATATTGGTGAAACTTGCTGCGTATTAGTAACATCATGTGTCAGTTGTGTGTATTGAACCTTTGGAGGAGCGGTTGTGAACTGAAGGGGAGCATTTTGAGTGACTGAGTGAGTCAGTGGCACATTTTGAATTGGTTGAGGAGCGGTGAACTGATTTTCTCGATTAAGTCCATCCAAGTTTGGAAATGGGGGTGGTATAGGCATATTTTCGCGAATGCGATGAGGAAGAGGAGTCATGTGAGGTGGAGTTTGAGAAAATGATCTGTTTTGTTGTACTATGTAGCTTAGTTCAGCAATTTTCTGTTCCAAACGAGCAATGACCTCTAAATGAGTTTCTGGGTCTCTTGAGGGGCGGGGGTCATCTGTTGTAGGTAGCGCGAGAGTTGGAACAGATGAAATAGTCACATCTACCAAATTCAAATTTGTAGTGGAAAGATTCCCTTCAGCCATCTGAGATACTGGTGGCAAATCTGCGACTGATCTCTTGCTTCTAGACCGCGTAAAATATGGGTGCTCCGCCAGTTCCCCTTTTAGCACAAGTCAACCTTTTGTCTCTTGAGAAAATAATTTAAAAAAAAAATGGAAAAAAGAAAAATAAGAAAAAAAGAAAACAAGTTAGTATGTGGAAATAACATATTTTGCATAAATATAAGCACATTGTTGCACATAGCATGTTACTGCACATAGATTATAACGTCCTATTATGCGAAGGACCTCATTGCGCCGGAGGTAGGCCTAACGATAATTTGAAGGATAATTATGCCATCATGTGTCATTCCATAACTCTTATAAATAATTTTATTCCCAAAGAAAGTAAAGTACAAGAATAGTTTTTTTTTTAATCACACGAAGAATGAAAGAATTACATGAAGAATGAAAATACAATATACATCCTTTTCTAATCTAAGTAAACTAAACTTCTTCAATCTATTTGATGATGCCGAACCTGTCATAAATATTCCCTCTCCCTATAAGTTAATTAATTTAGAGAAAACGGTCCACATAATTGACATATTTATCCTTCAAACTGTGCACATAAGTTATGAAAAGTGTCACTTAGGGTCGTAAACCCATTCGGACATTTGGTAAGGCTGGCTAATGGACTTAATACACCAAGGGTATTAAGTATCTTAGGCTTAAATGATGCATGAATCTTACAAAAGGTTTTGGCTTAGCTCTATCCTAGATTGACTAGGAGTGGGTTTTTCTAGACCGGTCTGCTCTCAAGTAGACAACTTGAGAATGGAAAGCTCGTGACTGTCGACTGCACCGCTGATCGACTTACCCACGAACTTTCCCCTAAAAAGGTTTTATAAGTAGTGCACGGCCGCAAACCACGTAACCGCTTGGTGTGTGAATTGTGTGAATTTTTCAAAAGTGGAGGAAGTGAAACGGAATGCAGTTATATAAAAGTGCTAACACATAAACAATCATACGAAGAAAGTAGTTTATAACATGTAAAATAATTTATAGATCCAAATAGATAAATGCACAAGCCTTAATTTTAATTAACTAAGTCCGTTATGGTTAGAACCTAAGTATTCCCCAGCAGAGTCGCCAAGCTGTTATACCCCATTTTAACACAGGCCATATAGAGTACAACAAATTGGTGATTCCTAAATTAATTACTAACTAAAGAGTCGCCACCTAATTAATTATGGTGAATTAGGACACCGAAAGTTAAGTAATAAAGTATAACTATGTTAATGGTCTACTTAACCTAAAGATTCTAGATAAAGGTTCAATTAATCCAAAGGGAAGGTTTTTAAGGCACCCTTTAAGATCCATATCGAACGGTTAACCAACTGGACTTAAATTAATTAAGGATAATTGTCAAATATATGTATAAAACATGGCAAGTTAAATTAATGAGGACATCAACTTGTTCCCAAATGACTCACGCCTTAGATACAAAACCTTATACATTTAAAACAGTTGCGATAAAATTGGTCAAGTAGTCTCCATGACCTATCTTGAAAAGTGAGCTGCAAACTAGTTTAGACTCCTAAAATATTTGATTTCAAAAACTACAGAAAGATCCAAAAGCATGTTAACTTAAACAAAATCATAAACCACAAATGTCTTGACTAAGAAATCCATTTTTTAGAAAAAAACGTACTCAAACTTTAAAGAATTTCAGGACGTTTGAATTGATTTTCTAAACATTTGCAAGGAACTTGTTTCAAGCCTAACTTCTTCCATTTTGGACTTAGACAAAATTGATTTAATTCTCAGATACATACTGGTCTACTACCCATATGCCATATAAATATTATTCTAGATTATATACTGTATAGGAACGAGTAGCACCAAAAGCAAATACAATAGTCACAACAAATGAAAGAGATGAATTTTCCAACTCCTCTCGCCTCTCTAGCTTTCTGTTCGGATGTATTTTGAGAAGGCAAGAAAAGTGGATGAAGAAGTGAAGACGAGATGCTAGTGTCGGGTATGGTAACGACATTGAGTCTCGGAACAAGACCCCCNTAGACTCGTGACCCCAGGTCTTTGGGAGTGTTTTATCAGACTTCGTGTTTTTCTCAGTATTATTCTATTATAAATATTGGATTATTATTCTAAAACTATTATAATCTCTTTAGATTGTCGGTTTGAGGTTTACGGTTAATTTGGGAACGATTGTGGTCTGGCTTGCCTAGCAATGTTGTTGGGCGCCATCACGACCGGATTTGGATCGTGACATAAGGTCAAGACATGACAACACACATGCTGTTACCACCGGATTATCTCACATAATATTTTAAACCTATAAGACATGATCCCTATACATCTAAACTAGAATAAAGTCCTTATCACATCATAATGCCATAGATTAAAAAACTAGCAGAACATTAAAGTAAAAAGATGACAAAGACTAACTTTACACCCCTTTAAAAGTTACTGTTAAATTAGCAAAGATGCTAGCATTTAATGTGGATCTTATGGAAGAACGTGAAGGCATAATGTCCACAAGATAAACATGTGAACATTTTAAAGTCTATTTGAAACAAGCCTTTTAAAGCCTATGGGCATGGCACCTAAAGTTTGCAATAAGCTTAAAGTCAGAATTTTTCTATTAGCACGCGAAAACAGAAAAGAGACGCATTAATAAGTATCAGAAGACATTTTCTTATTCAAATATGTAGGTAAGCAAAATAGTGATTAGACCTGAAATCATGTCACTAACTACTGAAATTCAAATTAATAGACTGATACCCTAAGGAAACACTAACAATATACATGACATATTTATTATCAAATGCAAGAAAAGATTTGAAGTTACAACGTGATGTGCAATTATACATACATTAGACAAAATACCCAAACGACAAGTTCTTTTAAGGACACAGTGTCAAAATATTATTAACACATTTTAGTACAACTAAAGAAAGAAAACTGAAACATGATTTTCCTAAGTAGGCGTGTTACTTAAAGGAAAGAGAAATCAGAAAAAGGGCCGAATTTTACCTCTTGTTGGGCAGTGAATTGGAACTTTGAGATTTCAGATCTACTCCGTCCACGTATCAAGATCGACACTTTATTTTTTAGCGAACTAAACAGGACCGAGATTACAGAAAAGAAGAGAGCTACTTGTTGACTCGATTTTTGCCGCATTCTAACTATTTTCCAGGATTCCAAAAGATGATCTTTCGGCTTGAGAGTTGAGGAGTATTTATAGGAGAAAACTAGGATTTTGGAAGCGGGAATTGAATGATCCGTTTGAAATTCAAAAAATGCTCTTCCAAGATCCGTCCAAACTGTGATAGAAAGAAGATCAATAAAATCGTCCTCTTGCTTCAGAGAAACAGCGATTTGGTCAACTTTGATACCAAAGTTTTAGGCTTTTCGTTGAATATGCAAGATTGAGAATGAAGACTTTGATGAAAATGGTGAAACCATTCTGATTTCATGGTGAAAGCAAGTTGGAATTTTGTCCAAGAGAGGAAAGGGTTAGGGAGAAGACAAAGATGGCGGCTAGAATGAGATGGGGAAACCCTAGCAAATCTGAATATGATGAGGTCTAAATTTTAAGAAAGGAGGATCATTGGATCATTTAATTTTAATCCTACGGCCGAGATAAGAGCTTCTGGAGGATTCTTTTAGATGGGCTAGGCGTATTGGGCTTAAAAGAAAATCTGATAGGTTATATTTGGGCTTGTTAGTTTTCAAAAAGAATTTGACTACATGGGCTAATTATTTTGGCAGATTTGGGCTCGTCTTGAAGATGGGTATCCCTTTGAGCCTAATTTGATGGCATTTTCTTTCTTCTTATTAATTTCTTTGAGCTTCCTTTGTCTTGCTAAATAAAAATATAACACTACTATATTTTAATACTATAGTTTGTATAAATAACTACTATATTCTTTGGATAAGTAATTAGTTTGTATAAATAAAAATATAATATTTTAATACTATACACAATATTAACAATAATAATTATGGTATTAATAGTAACTACCACTACTACTACTACTGCTGCTGCTACTGCTGCTACTACTACTACTACTACTACTAATAATAATAATAATAATAATAATAATTACTAATAATATTGTTAACAGTGATATCAATACTACTAATAATATAATTATAATAATGGTAATAACTAATCATAAAATAAATAGTAATAATATACTATTAGAGCATTAATGACTAGGAAGCGCAAGGAAATTATGTAGAAAAAAGGTGGGACAAAATTGGATGTCAACACTATGCATGCAGCATTGTCTTCGTATAAAATTGTGGGTCTTTTCTCACATTCCAAACCATATTTTTCTCGAATAAAATGAATAATTTATCTCAACCATACGCATTCCCTACTTGATTCATGGATAGCTATTATCTCAACATGATTTGAAGAAGTAGCAACAATAGATTTTTTTGTGGAGCGCCATGATATGACAGTACCTCCATATGTAAACACTTACCCGATTTGAGATCTAGCTTTATAGGGATCTGATAAATAACATGCATCAGCATAACCAACAAGATCTCTACTGTCTTTGTTAGAATAAAACAAACTCATATTAAGAGTTCCCTTTAAATATCGCAATATATGCTTAATCCCGTTCCAATGTCTCCGTGTAGGAGAAGAACTATATCTTGCTAGTAAATTAACAGAAAATGCTATGTCAGGCCTTGTAGCATTAGCAAGATACATTAGTGCACCAATTGCACTGAGATAGGGTACTTCGGGACCAAGGAGTTCCTCATCCTCTTCTGGAGGTCGGACCAAATCCTTATTCGCTTCAAGTGATCGGACAACCATTGGTGTACTCAATGGGGTGTGCGTTATCCATGTAAAAATGTTTTAAGACCCTTTCTGTATAGGCAGATTGATGGATAAAGATCTCGTCTGCTAAATGTTCAATTAGCAGACCAAGACAAAGTTTTGTCTTCTCAAGATCTTTTATCTCAAATTCTTTCTTAAGATATTCAATTGCCTTTTAGAGCTCTTCTGGAGTTCCAACAAGATTTATGTCATCAACATAAACAGCAAGTATAACAAATTCTGAAGTCATTTTCTTTATAAAAATACAAGGATAAATAACATCATTAATGTAACCCTCTTTCTACAAATATTCACTGAGGCGATTATACCACTTGCGCCCAGATTGCTTTAAATCGTACCAAGATCTTTGTAATCTGATTGAGTACATTTCCTGAGATTTTGAATATGCTTCAGGCATTTTAAATCCTTCAGGAATTTTCATGTAAATTTCATTATCAAGTGACCTGTACAGATAAGCTGTAACCACATCCATCAGATGTCAAGCCTTTCACATAAGGCTAAACTGACGAGATATCGAAATGTTATGGCATCCATAGTGGTGAATATGTTTCTTCATAATCGACTCCAGGTCGTTGTGAGAGTCCTTGTGCGACAAGGCGAGCCTTGTATCTTTCAACTTCATTTTTATCATTTTTTTTTCCACACAAAAACCCATTTATGACCAACTGGCTTTATACCAGTAGGTGTTTGGACTGCTGGTCCAAAGATCTTTCTTTTAGCAAGTGACTTCAATTCCGATTGAATTGCCTCTTACCATTTTGGCCAATCAGATCTTTGTCGACATTCTTCGACAGATCGGGGTTCAAGATCCTCACTATCTTGCATAATATTTAGTGCAATATTATATGCAAAAATATTATCCACCACTATTTCAGACCGATTTAAATTAATCTCATCACCAGTAGAACTTATTAAAAGTTCCTCACTCACTTGAGTCTCGGGTTCATTGATTTCTTCAGGAATCTCAGAACTAATCAGATCTTGGGTCTCTTCAGGAGATCCCTTCATAGTATTATTTTGATCATTTGTCGATTTTCTTTTTCTAAGATTTCGTTCCTTAGAACCCCAAAGGCCTACCACGCTTCATGCGTGCTTTGGGTTCACTAACTCTCATGCTAGTAGATGGTCCTGCTGGGACATCAATTCGGATAGGCACATTCTCTGCAGGGATATGTGACTTAGTTATCCTTTTCAAATCAGTAAATGCGTCTGCATTTGATTTGCTACATTCTGTAAATGGATGATCTTCTGGACCTCCTGATTACATATAGGGGTACGTGGATCAAAATGAGATAATGATGAAACTTTCACATAATTTCTCTTTTGATTTCCTCTTTCTCTCCCCCTAATTGTGGGAAATTTGTTTCATCAAATCGACAATCTGCAAATCGAGCAGTAAATAAATCTTCTGTCAATGGTTCAAGATAGCGAATAATAGAGGGTGATTCAAACCCAATATATATTCCTAACCTTCTCTGTGGGCCCATCTTACTACGTTGTGGTGGTGCTACTGGCACGTGCACAAGAGTACTTCGCGCCACAACCATCTCCTTTTTATAGGTTCTACAGACCGATGCCTGATGCTTCATCTGGGAGAAAAGAATCATAGATATGCCGGTCATTAGAAGGAAGAACCGCCATAAAAAGATTCCTCGTGTATCATCTGCATCCAAAAATTCATAAATGGGCAATATTTGGTTCATGACCAAAAACTAATTGTGACGGAGAATATTTATTATAATGTGTCGGTATGAGACGAATAAGTGATGCTGCATGCAAGATAGCATGACTCAAAATAGTAGTGGGCAATTTTGTTTTCATAGTAGTGGTCTTGCTATCAATTGCAAGCGTTTAATACATGACTCTGCAAGGCCATTTTGAGTATGAACATAAGCTACAATATGTTCAACTTTTATCCCAACTGATAGATAATAATCATCAAAAACTTGAGATGAGAATTCTCCAGCATTATCAAGGCGAATAGCCTTTATAGGATAATCTGGAAACTGTGCCCTTAATCGAATTATTTGGGCTAATATCTTTGCAAACGCCAGGTTGCGAGATGATAGTAGGCACACATGAGATCATCTTGAAGATGCATCTATTAGAACCATAAAATATCTAAACAACCCACTTGGTGGGTGAATAGGTCCACATATATCCCTATGTATACGCTCTAAAAAGGCAAGGGATTCCATGCCAACCTTCATTGGTGATGGTCTAGTGATCATTTTGCCTTGATAGCAAGTATTACAAGAAAATTCATCCTTTGTAAGAAACTTCAAGTTGTTTAGTGGATGCCCACTTGAATTTTCAATAATTTATCTCATCATTATTGATCCAGGATGGCCCAAACGGCCATGCCAAAGCACAAAAGTATTTGAATCAGTAAACTTCTGGTTTACGATAGAGTGTGCTTCAACTGTACTGATCTTTGAATAGTATAAGCCAGAAGATAATGTTGGTAACTTTTCTACATTGCATTTCTGGCCAGAAATATTCTCTGTAATACAAAGATGTTGCACGTTCATTTCATCTATTGTCTCAACATGATATCTATTTCGGCGGATATCTATAAAACTCAACAAGTTTCTTCGGGACCTGGAGGAGAACAATACATTGTCTATAATAAGTTTTGTTCCCTTAGAGAAATATAATGGCTCTTCCGGAGCCTTCAATCAAACTTATATTACCAGAAATTGTTGAAACACTAGCTTTTTCCTTATGCAAATAAGAAAAGTATTTCTGATTCTTGAATATGGCATGAGTTGTTCCACTATCAATTACACAAATATCTTCATGATTGGTCTTTGATTCAAACATAATTTGAGGATTATCCATATTCTTCAAAATGACATAAATAAAATAAATATTATAGTAAATATCATTATCAAAGCATAACTTTTACATAACCATACTAACTAATACAAACAACAGAAATTTAAATTTCTACAGATGCATCAGCAATCACATGACTTGTTTCTCCTTCTGAGAGTGCAAAGTAATCAGCTACATCTAAATGCATGAAGTCAACATTATTTTTAGAAATAAAATTTGCTTCGGCATTTTTCTCTGTCTTCTTTAGGGAGGCTTGATAAAGCTCAACCAGGTGCTTTGGCGTACGATAGGTACGTGACCAATGCCCTTTTCCTCCACATCTATAGCATGAATTTTCTGCATTTGTTGTTTGCACCGCTTCATGCTTTTGTTCCTTCCTTTTCCACTACCGATGGTTAGGAGGGTTCTTTGGTGCATTATTATTACCATGATTAGATTTTCTTCCCCGATCATGGCCATGACCATGACTGGGGCCATGACCTCTTCCACGCTTAGCTTGGTGGAAGTTCGTCTCATTCACTTCAGGAATGGACAAGAACGATTGATCAGCTTTCATGTTTTTCATTAATAGCCCATTATGTTGCTCGGCTACAAGAAGATGTGAGATAAGTTCATAATACTTTTTGAATCCCATCTCTCGATATTGCTGCTGCAGGAGCATATTCGAGACATGAAAAGTGGTGAAAGTTTTCTCCAACATATCATGATTAGTAATATTATCACCACATAATTTCAACTGGAAAATAATTCTGAACATAACAGGATTATACTCACCGATAGATTTAAAATCTTGTAGCCTTAAATGAGTATAGTGATAACGTGCCTGTTGAAGAACGACCATCTTCAGGTGGTCATATCTATCTTTCAAATTATTCCACAGTATGACTGGATCTTCAACAGTAAGATATTCCATTTTCAGGCCCTCATCAAGGTGATGTCGTATGAATATCATTGCTTTGGCACGATCTTGGTTTGATGCCTGATTTTTGTCCTTGATGGTGTCTGCCAGACCCATCGCATCAAGATGAATTTCAGCATCAAGCACCCAAGACATGTAGCTTTTGGCCGATATATCCAGGGCTACAAATTCAAGTTTAGAAAGATTTAATATTATTTAGAAAAAGAAATTTCGTACCTCTGATACTTTTAAAGTATTTGCTCGAGATGGCAAAGTCTCGTGCTCATAACATAACGACTGTAAAGTAAATAAACTAAAGATAAGTATAGAGAGAAATTGATATATTATTCAACATTCAAACTGATGTATATAATGAACTGAAATCTCCTCTATTTATAGAAGAAAGGAAGCTGCTGTGTAAGCTGCTTGTAAGTTGCTTGTAAGCTGCTACCGTACCAGATATATAATCTTTTACCGGGGTAATATTTATCCATAACGGAGTACCGAAATGATAAGCTTCTTCATGGTATTTCCAATGTAGTACTAAATAGATAAACATATTTACTAAATGAGCATCCATAATATAATATATATTTATAACAGTTATCACTTTCTTTAATTAATCAAGTCCCCACCACTCTATAATAATTTCGTCCTGGGAATTTTGCTATACAGCCAAAACCCAGGAGGGATTCACTATTTCTTCAGCTAACAGCATGCGCACAATAGCAGCGCGACTCACCCCTGTAAGTTCTTAACTTGGAATTTTATCAATTTACATTTGTTTATCTTGCAATGTTCATTGTTTTTATTTGTTGATGGAATTCTGTAATGGTGTTAATGCAGTATCTATGGAGGAGAAAGCCTATTAATTTACAGCCCCGGAATTTTTCTACTTCCGGCTTTGGTAACATTTATTTTTAACTTTCGAATGGATTTTAGGGCTATGCCCCAAACTTTCGATATTGCCACTTCTTTAATGAGTTATTTTTTCTAGAGATTTTGTATGTTTTTATTCACCAAGTATAGAAATGAGTTGAGCAGTTAAGTAAAGTTACTAAGCAAAACTGATTTATTCTGAAAATTGGGGATCTTGTTACTTCCGCGGTGATTTCCTAGCTGTTCTTAGTTTAATTTTTGGATTTCAATTTGTCCAAAAACAAAGAAGATAAATGACTATTCTTTTTGCGGATGTCAGAATGAAACATAATGAGAAGCCCGAAACCTTTCTATAGGTACATTGGATCACACATGAAACAGTGTTCTTTTCTAGCTTTATGCAAAGTCTGGTTATGGTTACAGTTCGTGGTTTCATACCACTGGAATGCTTTAAGATTTATAGTTTGATTGATTTATAGATGAACGGTCAATAGAACAAGAAGCTGAAAAAAAAGTAGGGTGGCTCTTAAAGTTAATTTTTGCTGGGACTGCTACAGTTATTGGGTATCAGATTTTCCCATACATGGGTAAGGTCTCATTTCTTTGGTTGAATGAATCAATTGCACCATGATTTCTTGCCTTGTCTGATTTTTCTTTGGCATATTAATGTCTGATTTTCATAGGAGACAATTTGATGCAGCAGTCTGTCTCACTTTTACAAGTCAAGGATCCCTTATTTAAAAGAATGGGTGCATCCAGATTAGCTCGTTTTGCTATAGATGGTAAGCTTGTGCCACTGTATTTTGGCAATTGAGCAGTTATGCATACAAAATTCTTTAATGGGTTGAATTATATGCTGGCAATCTGGTGCCCATTATAAGGAATTTGATGTTCTTGGTAATTGGTGCATATATGTCTTTGATTTAAGAATGGTAAGGAGCAATAACTTTAAGCTTTAAGGTTGATCAAATGTAGTAAAGATAAACTATACTTGGTATCTGAAAGCAAAATAGCTATTATGTGAGGTAGGACGGTTGCACCCTTTTTGGGTTGTTAGAAGCTCATTTAAATTTAACTGATGTTGTTGACCTCCACAACATCCTCTTATATGAAAATAATCAATATGCTGGACAACAATTCTGTGGAGTCGAGTCCCTTGCATCTGGATGCTTTCCCCAATCTTCGTGATTTATTTACTGCATCACCTTCCTGTGAAACTTAAAGCTAATGGAACTCCCTACTGATTAATTGTAAAAAATTAGGAAATTCCTTTCATTGTCCCAAAATAAGATCGACACTACTCTGCTACCTTAGATTTTAGTACCCTAGTCAACCGGTGTAATGTATTTGATTGCTGTTCCTTTTCCTGGTACTATGACGAAGGCAGCTGTGTTTCTTAAATAGCATTGCTTGTCTTTAAAGATCTAATACATTATAAAACTTAAGAGGATCTACGTGCTGCTTTATTTCTACATGATATCTTGTAACCGACTAGCGGTGTAGATTACAATTTTTGCTTAAAGTGCAATATTTGAAGTTTGTAGTCGAAGCATATTTTACAGCTGTTTTGGACCAAACTTGAGATTTTATGAGATGCTTATAAGTGATTCTTCTATCCCTGTGCTTTGTTGCTTCCTAGATGAAAGAAGGATGAAGATAGTTGATATTGGTGGAACTCAACATCTTTTGAACATGTTAGAGGCTGCTACAGATGATCGCACGAGGAAGGAAGCCTTGAAGGCTCTTTTTGCAATATCTAAATCAGGTCAGGCTCCAAATTTATCTGCAATTTGCATAATGCTGTCTGTAGTGTACTCATGGATGCTCAAGCTAGTTTTTTGTTGAATTTGGGAACAAACTAGTATTTGTAGGAATGCTCAAGCCGCCATTTTGAAAAATTTAAGTATAAGCCAGGACTTAATCGGACGATTATCCAAACTTTCCCTTTACAATGATAATACACACAAGTCAATTGGGTGAGCTTTAAACCGTTACAAAATTATTACCATTGTTACTTACACAACTTAAGTATCTGTTAACTTGGTTCTCCAAAGTGGATATCTTTTGTTAAAGCGATATCTTTAGCTACCCAGATGAGAGCATTTGCCTCTCTTCCCAGGGCACTTATCTGCAAACCCAAGCAATAGCCAATGGATAATGTGGCAAATACATTCTTTATCCTTTGAACATAAACTTAGTTCTCCTTCTTTATTATGTGAAGTGACTAATTATGCTAACAATTCACTGGTCCCAGGTCTTAATTTGGGTAAGTGTTTGAGTGATCTAAAAGATCACAAGATCACTATTTTGTTTTATGAGTAAAAGTATCACTATTGATGCAAACTTTGTTTTTTTTTTTTTGTATTAAGTGAAGATTTTATTGATGTATGGGTAAAATGCTTCGGTATACAAACAAAAGTAGAGAACTGTACACAAAAATATGATCCTCTACAAAAGCACCGAATAATCTATACTATCTTGAACTTCATGCGTGCTCCAAAAATTAACAAAGAACAATATGCTTGCTCTCATCTGTAAAAAATTGTTTTGCACTGCTTAAAAACTCTCCTATTTCTCTCCCTTCAAATGACCATTATTATCACTGGAGGAGCCACATCTTATGCTCTACTTCTTTTCTTTTTCTAAATATCATGTCCGTCACCTTGGCTAGCATTGCCTACTCTGTGCTAAATACATCAATCGTCGTCCACCATAGCTGACTTACAGCCTAACAGTGTAGCAGCAAGTGGTCTACATTCTATCCCAATCTCTCGCACATGAAACACCAGTAGATATAAGCTGTCCTCTTCTTCCTCAGATTGTCTGATATGGAATCGCCTCTTTGCTACCAGCCAAATGAAAAGCATATCCTCTTTGGTGCCAAGGGATCCAAAATGATAAGCATGTGGCTTCCTCTCTGCAGAACAAGCTCCTTTTTGAAAGCGCCTTTTTGGACCACAACCAGAACTTCCTGTTCCGTTTGAGTAATGTTTCTGGAGAGTAGGGCCATGAAAATTCGGAACTCGCTCATCTTCATATCTTGTAGATTTCTTCTGAACCTTATTTCTCATATCATTCGACTACCTTTTAGTCGTAAGAGTTATGCTACTTTTTCCGTTTTCGAGTGGCAGATCTTGAACATGGTGGAAAACATACTCCGATTCTCATCCACATACCATTTATGCTCCAAAAAAACTTATTCTGCTCTCTTGTCCCACTTTAATCTAATGTACATTGAATCCTCCCACAACCCCCATTATGTTCCTTTCTTCCCTTATAATCCGCATCCATATGGTATCGCGATGTTGTGTCCTCCACCCTCCTTGCGTTCCGTACTTGTCAACTATGATTGTCCTCCAAAGTGTCCTTTAACGGTCCAAAGTGCTTGTTCCTCATTGCCAAACGTCCATAACCATTTCACCGCCAATGTTCTACTCCCTCCATTTAAAAAAGAATGAACCTATTTCATTTTTAGTCGGTTTAAGAAAGAATGACCCTTTCTAAGTTTGGAAACAATGGAACTTTAAACTTCTCATTGTACCCTTCAATAAAATGATTTAGAGCCACTCAAATATCTATGAATTGTTTTGGATCATAATTTCCAAAAGTCTTCTGTTCTTTCTTGAACACCGTGCCCAATCAAATATGTTCATTCTTTTTTGAAATGAGGGAGTATGTAACACCTTCAAATCCTTCTTCCCATAGCGAGTGACTGATTGGAGATGTGACCACCTTCCCACTGACTAGATGTAACATTCTTTTGAAATGTAACTAGATGTAACATTCTTTTGAAACTAGATGGAACTTTTTGTCCTTGTTATTCCACATGAAACTCCTTTGCATCCTCTCCACGACTGCTACAGGAGTATGCATGAGAGACATAGAGTATGTTGGGATGCTTGATAAGATGCTCTTAGTTAGTACCTTTTCCCTCTCTTTTGGCAAGTAGCTTGTTTGCCACCCATTAGTCTTTTTTCCACCCTCTCATTTACTGGATTCCATACTGCTGGGCCCTTGTTTGACGCTCCAAGCGGTAGGACAAGATAGGTTGTTAGTAATACTCCAATGTTGCCTATTCCTAACGCAGGGATGATCTTGCAATGTCCTGTTGATCTTAAAGTTTGATACTGTTTGAAACCTTAGCAAAACTTGTCTCTTTGTACCTATGTTTCTTTGTACTTTCTGCCCTCTGCTTTGGTTGGGAATCCCCTTAATTATCGTCCTTCTACAGTTGTGTCCATCATCTTACTCAATGCCTTCATGACTAATATAAATAACGTAGAGGAAAGCAGGTTCCCCGTCGTAGGCTGCTGGAGCTTGGAAGAAATCATTCGTTGCTGTTAACCAGCACGGGAAATCTCACTTATCCACTTTCTCTAGTTTCCCCAAATCTATTATTTGTATCACATGGTCCAAGAAGTCTCAATTCATATGACTTTGCCAGATCTAGCATAAGATGTCTTGTGGCCCTTTTTCCTACTGGAGTCTACCGATTCATTTTCCATGAGCACAAAATCCAAAATTTATTTGTCTCGTGTAGAACCTTCTTTAGTTAATTGACAAGCACCTTTTTAACTATCTTATGGAACTTTGTACTAGACTAACAACAATATACTCACTGATAATTTGTGTTTCCTCATTCATTGGTATGATGGCTAGGAAAGAGGCATTGAGGCTCCTTTCGAACTTTCCGGATGCTCCTTTCGGACTTTCCGGATGCTCCTGGAATTGCTTTGGTAGTCTCCATCACCTCTCCTTTACTATGTTCCAGCATTGTTGAAAGAAAGCTGTAGTTAATCTATGCATTAGTGACCCGTATGACTCCCCAAAGCCAAGGATTTTTCCCCTGCCCACTCTACTTCTTCCTCCTCTATGATTTTCTACTGCATAAGTACCCTATCCTTATCCTTGATGCTCCCCTTTACCCTTACTTTCAGCATACCCTTACTTTTGGCACAGTAGTGGTCCCCATCCCCCTTTTGTTCGCCAGCACTAAGTCCCAATAGCCCAGCCACCTGCTTCCCCTGCTTCAAATCCCCTCCTTCACCAACACCCATTGTCCCTGCTCACTCCCTTTCTTCCTCCTTGCTTTCAATGTTTGAGGAGGTTGAGCAAAGGAGACCTTGCCGGACGCAGCCTTCTGACCATCCCTTCCAAACTGGAGTCATGAGGATTCCCCCTTGATTCTGCAAACGGGATCTCCTCCCTTTGTCCGAGTCCTGCTGGTCATGTTTTGCTGCTGAATCACTGCTCTGTGGATGCACTTTATGTGTTATTTGGACGTACGGTTCCACATGGAGCACTGTTAGGATATCAGGGAAACCAAAAACTACTAACAGTTCTCCACGTTCTGAGAATTTGACCTTCTTTCAGCTGCATTTTACTTCTGTCATTAATTTCTGAAACACAATCTCAGTATCCTTGCTGCTGCTGTGCAACTTCTTGTGCGTTCCTTGAAGGCAAATGCAATATACTGTGCGTGGATGATCTCATGGAGCTATATTTCATTACTATTTGTTGACTTTTTATATACGGAAAATCCTAGTCTCCTCTATGTGAAACAGAGAGTTTAATATATACCAAGAAGCTGCATTGAGAAGTGTTGATTGATTGTCCCATCTTGGTAGTTACTCAGAGAAGTACAGGATTTTTACCAGCTGATCACTCCATTTTCCTGTCTTTTGGATAAAACTGTATATAACACGAGTGAAGGATACACGTGGATGACTTCCTGTTTATGTCAAATCACAAGTTGGGTGCTATCTTCTTGAATCTAACCACAGAGCTTCTATAGACAATATTCATCGAGCTGTCAGAGAATAGCACCCTAATTCTTCATGCTTTAAAGAAATGTTAATGAGAGGAATCTGCTTATTGGTTGAACCTCTTGGCAGTTCTTCTACCTATTGGCTAGACCAAAGAATACTGTGATTGAGTAATCTCTGGACACTTCCAAAATGATTCATACTTCCATGCTATAGACTAAATAAATGCGGAACAAAAATTAGCTCTAAATGCGCTGGCTTAGAAGCTCTAATTATAACCACCAAACTTTTAAAACACGGTCACTTTAATTGCATGGTTTGCAGTAGAAGCCTGGTTAACCTTGGCGCCGGTACTTACGAAATCAACCCCAGGTTAAGGAATTCTCAGCTTTAAAAGGAAACTCTGTGGTGCTTGTGATCTTTTAGACGTGTGTTTATGGCAAAAGAGCACCGTACAATTTGGGCCAGTTTTTCTTTATATATAACTTTTAAAGTGAGGAGACGCCTTATTTTATTTATATGGCCCTTGCTAGCTTATGCTATTTTGCCTGATGAAGCTAGTCGGAGATTAAGACTAATTTAGACCAATTGCTGAGGAACTTCTGATCTATGCTTGTATGTCTGTTAGAATGGATGTATTATGTGCTCATTCTTATACTGCAGATGAGGCTGCTATGGTCTTACATCAAGCTGGAGCGGCATCAATCATCAGGTCGACCCCTGAGTCTCCTGAGGATGCTGAACTCGGGACATACAAGTCAAATTTGTTGAGTAGATTTCAAGATTTATCACATGATATAAGGTCTTGAGATTCCTATCATTCTCTTAAAACTTGGCAATATCGTCTTACATAGATGTTTTATTAGATCGCTTACCTTTAAGAATTTTTATTTCCTTGAACAAAATTAAGAGAATCCTTTCATGGTTGTTACATGTAATTCGTGTTACATGTCCTCTTCTAGAGAGCCATGGTTATGCCTCCACCTTCGGAAGTAAAAGGTCCCTTGTTTAATGGGATCTAAAGCATTGCTAGTGGCGGAATTCTGCTAGTGTTGTAAACTCTTCAAGGGGCATTAGGATAGAAAAATAATTCAGATGCCATGCAAAGTTGCCATGGCACACAAGATCCTGTTTTGCCGGTGAATGTTCATGGTTGTATGACATGCGAAAAACGGACAAGCACAGAAGTTATGTCCATTTGGACCTTTTAGTTCCTAAATAGATTGTTGAATTTCGAATTGTATACAAGAGCTAATCCAGCCCCTAATTGGCCTGAATTAAGCTCAGCCATCTTCACAATCAAAGTTAGAAGATGCACTTGGCAAGACTACACAGTTTGCCTTTCTCTTCAACGTCATTGTGCACATGATAAAAAAATGGTGTGATCTTGAACTTAGCTAGATTTAAATTGCCGGAATTCTATACCACTGAGCATGAAACAAATGGGGGCCATTAGATTTGATTTCAGATGTCTGGACAAGTATCAACAGGACATATATGCTTTGGATTCTTTGTTCGACGGTCCAGCAATGCAAATGAGTATTTGTCTATAACCATGTTATCTGGTGCTCGATCAATTTGTTCCTTCAGTAAATTTGGCTACATGTCGTAGGAAGTGGGGAACATACATATTCCTAGTGTCTTGTGAAATTATGATTGATATTCATTTCAAGAACGGGGACCTTATGGTGACCCAATTATTCCTGGAAGAGATGATCAATCTTGTGTCTTGTGTGAGATGCACGAAACAAAATTTTAAAAAGTTACAAACCCCCCCCCCCCCNNNCCCCCCAACCCCCCCACACACACACACACACACACACATACATATTTGTACATGGGAGGAAGCAATGGTCCTCACACTACAGCCTGTGTCATCCAATATTGGGTAAGAAACTCCAATGGTT
The DNA here is from genome assembly GCF_001879085.1 of Nicotiana attenuata. Lineage (NCBI taxonomy): Eukaryota > Viridiplantae > Streptophyta > Magnoliopsida > Solanales > Solanaceae > Nicotiana > Nicotiana attenuata. The sequence goes on along the minus strand of NC_031997.1, from coordinate 38,217,571 downwards.
CCTCTGATACCAATAGTTATTTTGCTATATGATCTTAAAATAGTATTCTGTTAGAAGAGTACAAAAAACCTATAGCTGTATAGAGTTTTGTGGCTTATATGGGATGCAAAGATTATACTAATTAAGAGATTTTGCGGGGAGAATATACCTGCACGTCCACGTATTAAGAGGCTATAAGCAATAGGGACATTTTTGAAGTATGTATTATACTAGAAGGCAGAGAGACTAGAGGAAGCATTATCTGGAAGAAAAAAAAAAATTGCATTCAATTAATTTTCAATGTTGAGAAAAGGTTTTTAATAACTTAGCTCATTAGTTCAAAGAGACTCTTTCGTCATGTGGTGTATATAGAAATAGGCCCCCACCATTCCCGTACATTCACTCAACTTTTGCAATTTAAATACAGATTTGCTTTGTTTTTGTCACATTTGCATGTGAATGTACTTTCCCGAAGTGATACTCTCCACAACTCACGTGAGGGCTTTGCCTGAGAAGTGAGAATCCTACAATTTGTATTTTCAGGGATAACTTTAATTTTGGCTTCCTTAATTTGTAGTAAATTACGTCAGATTATGTGTTCTCTTTCTTCGTTTTTGAGCTTTTGTATTTGAAATTTCAGATAAAAGAAAAAGATCAGTTTTTCATATCTATTAGACTGATAGGATCCGATAACTATTTTTCCATTTCATACATCTGTTTAAGAGGCATCAGTTCAAACTCGGCATCCTCTTAATCTTGGTCGTTTCTTGTCCTCAACATAAGCTGACTATTGCAACATATTGTGGCAATTCCTGTGTCAATACCGAAACGGTACCAAGAGTTGCATCTTTGAGTTTGAGATAAATCAACAAGCAGTCCATAAGACACAGGATGACACACGATTTCTAACGTATTGGTTAGTGCGGAGAGGAGTAGATATAGCGATATACGTCTCCTTCATATACATTTCAACCTTTTAGTGATTAAACGAAATTCTCCGAGATTTCAAATACGGATAAATCTTTTCTCCTTATACTACACTTTTTGCAGTGACGTATACACATGATTTTGCACAAGCAATATAATGCTAGCCTTTTGTCACAATTTATTTCGTAAAGTAGATGTGGGTTTGAGACGTGATATTACTTCGTGTCTCAAATTCATATTTACTACTCCCTCCTTATGTGTCGGTATTCGAATTTCGTGAGTCAAAAGAATTATTTTTACCGCGACTTTTTCACACGTCTTTTAAATATTTTGAATATTAATTATTGTGATTTATTGTACTTTTTACATAGTTTTCAAATATATTTTTTTAAAGATTTTATGTTAGAATTCACTATCAAAGTTAACTCGTTTGACTCTTGAAATTCGGAAACAATCGCATAAATTGGGACGGAGGGAGTAGTTGATATTATTTTTAGGCTATGTCAGGATATTGCGTGTATACATATTTGTTTTACAACAATATTATTTACATACATATTGCGAAACGGTGTGAAATAATGACACCCCGTAGTAAAGAGTGTCTCCGCCACTGCCATGGTTTGTATGACGCTTAGGTAGCTAGTGGTGATGATATGACAAAATTACTAGGAGGAAAGATAAGAGATATACACTATTTATTAGTTTAGCTAATAATTAACTAAAGGGTTAGAGAGGGAACAAAATAAGCAGAGAAATGAGGAAGAGACAAGGTTGAAGCAGGAGAAATGTATGGAGAGAATTGTTTTGTAGTAATGATAAAAGGGGAACATGTGAAGAGGTTGGGTACGTGCATTTGTCCTTGAGGAATGGAGACAATCTTTGAAGCAAGAACCTTATGCCAACTTCCTTATTAATGAACTGTTCCTATTTGCAATACTGATAACATCTCGTGACACCATTCTGTGGAGATTTATTGGATACTAGCTACCTCCCCCTACTCCTACTGCTATATATCTTCTCTTCCCTCTCTCTTATATATATATATATATATATATATATATATATATATATATATATATATATATATATATATATGAAATGGCTAAAATTTGAATGGCAGTCAAATCTTTTATTAATGTAAATCCAAAACGGAAGTTCATGGGCCGTTTCCTGTTTTCTTGAATTCCTGTTGTCTCGATGTTTTCAGTTTATTTTTGAATTTTGTGAGATCTACTTAGCTCGATTGTTCACCTATTTATAGTTCGTGGAACAATTGGTTGACTCTATGTGGCTCAACGAAGTCATAGTCAGTTATACATGGTATTATTGACGGTTTTTTGGCTTTGCACCGGAGATAATTGACAAGGGCATCAAAAGACCTCAGATTGTTTGTTCCATATTAGGGTAATATGAGGGAGTAGAGAGGTAATTGTTTGGTGAATTTCGTGGGAGCCTATAGTACAATTGTGTTGATATCAAAGTTACGTTAGCTCTTAGATATAGATGATCAATTTTTCTTGGTTCTCCATTTGAGAAAAATTATCAGAATTGAAATGTGGTGGAGGGGGGGAGATAATATTGACAATGGCAAAGAAACTAAAAAACAGAATTAAGTGTGTATATATAGTATCCAAATATGATCACGAGATGTCATGATACTGCTAATTGTAGTGTGTACGTTAGAAAGTAAAGCAAATTAATCATGCATTAGGCAATATTGTTCAATATATATTTTAAAATAATGATAAGAGTTGAGAGACAGATATTTATTTGGAAAAAAAAGGAAAAAAAATTAGTGATTGAGGAAGAAAGGCCACGTGTAGAAAGAGAGGAAAAGAGGAGACTGAGGAGTGAAAGACAAAAGGTGACGGCTGGAGAAAAGGGGGAACTCCAAATTCCCCGTGAAAACTATTTGGATTCATCCAAAATTCAACAAATATAAACATCTACCCTTTTTCTTTTCAATGCTTTCCCTTTATTACTTTTTCATACATATTTTATAACTATAATATGCATGGTTTATCACCCTTCCAATACTTTATGTCTTCACCATTCTACATATCCTAACCCCACTCTCCATCTCACTGCTAGGTGGTTTCTCTAAGTTTTACTTCCACTAGACAATCAATTATTATCATTTTCACCTCCTTTTCTACTGTATTCAAGAGTATATATATTGACACTATATAACAAATGTAATATTATTTTAAAACTCCGCTAAAAGATTCTTGTAGTCTTTTATTGGTAAACAAATCCGTAGATACTCACTATAAATACTTACATCTAAATAAGTGATTATAAATGACATGAGAGTGAAAAACATCTTTAGATTTTTAGTGTATAAAGTTAGTTGATATTAAACGTTCTTACTCTGATTTTTGGTTTTTAATCAGCATTGACTAATTAACTAGAAATATTTAATTAATGACATCACAATGAAGGAAAAAAAAAAGAAGATTTCTAAAGTTACAGTTTAAAAGCTAGCATGTTTACTGGCAAATGTAATAACAAAGCGGGATGTATGATGGTCACCTCGTTACGAAAATTAAGAATTGGAATCATGTGATATTTAGAGAGAAAATGATAAAGGAAGACTGGACAATTAATTATCCTGACTTTTTGAACCTGAAAACAGATACTTAATATTTGATCTAAGAACAAAAATTAATGTAAAAACGCTGATTACTTACCCTCCAGAACAAAAGAGTTCAACATTACCGGAGGCATCATATTTTGGTTTTGTAGGTTTCAATTGATTACTAACCATCCGAACTTTAGTAAAGTAGTAATATTACTTCTTAACCATCATAAAATATATTCATTTTTATGTCCTCGTGAATTGCCATTAATCCACAATTACATATTTCCTAGTTGCTTATTTTTTAAATTATTTTGTCTTAAAAGGAACATGAGTGAATTATTTTTGTTATAGTAGTATAATTTTCTTATCAAGGGCATTTGGATAATAATTGGACAATTTGAAATGTTTGTGTGAATAACGAAAACTCGCACTTCATGATAGAAGCCAGCCGCATGTGGGAAGCAAACAAAGAGCTGATTATTAGATTTGAGAGCTTTCTTTCCCTCTCTTTAAAGAGAGCAGCACTAAGAGGAGATAGAGAAAACAAAAGAACAAACAAAGAAGAAAAGAGAGGAGGATGGTATCAGGGAGCAGAAAAGACGGCCAGTACTTAGCATGAGAAGTTGCAACTTCTTCGTTCAATCATAATCTCATGCTGTATTTTCGGCATTGCTCACCTTCATTTTCCCTTTTTCAATGGATTCCACTACAGTCTCAAACTTAATATATTTATGTGGACACAATAGTATTAGTATTATATATGAGTGAGAAATTTAAAACCACACTTTATGAAATTCTAAGTGCTCTCCCACCCTGTTCATTTCCCATTTTCAAGAAAAAGAAATTTACTACTCCCGTTAATTTTATCCCTTCATGACCTTCATTCTTCAACATCAATTTTTTTCTTCTTAGCAAAAATGTACATATAGCAGTAAATTTTGACTCGATAAATTGGCGCGTTGAAGGAGATATTACCATGGCATTTATTGCATTCATTTCACTCAAGCAAGTTGAATTGATTTTAAGTTTTCTATTAGAGTTCTTTTTTAGTTGCTTCATATCTACTCCACCTAAAAAAGAGTAAAGGGGCAACAATAACTTAGATCTTTTCATTATAGACATCTTTTTCCTAATGCATATCTGTATCTAAAATAGAGCGTATAATAAAGTACAAAAAACGACTTTGAGTTGTCCTTTGATCTGTCAAGTCTAAATGCTCTTTATTGTTAACTCCCAGATGTGAATTAAATTGATTTTTTCGCGTTTTCATGGCATGAGATTATGAAACCTCCATCACCCCCACGTTCTGAGATGCGTAAAAGTATATTCAAGAAACTGAAACACAAAGTGGAAAAGGCTGAAATCAATGACATAACTACTTACTACTTACTCTGGCTCAAAGGTCCAACAACATACTTCACTTCTATCATGCCTGTAATATTCTCACCATAATTCTTTACTTGATCTCTACTTTAGTTATTACTAACCTAATTTAAACATTTTCTTTCTTGAAAAGTGTTTTCTTTATCTCTTTCCTCTAATTTTTTTCTCTGGAATTTTTTGCCCTAGCAAGTTGAAGTGGAAACCCTAGAAAAAAGTTCTGGTAAATGATATTCAGAAAGTAAGTTTGTCCCCGGCTTGCTTGTTTCTATATTAGAAGTTTGTTGAGAGCTTGGCCCTTAATTGTGCTCGACAGCTAGTGTTTCAATGCCACCGACAAGCCTTTCGTTTAGAAAGCTTTTAATTGCGGAAGAGGTGATTTTCATGTCTTTCATAAATTAAAAATGTCCATATATTATATAAAGAAACTATGTAACTAATCCATTTCTCTCTGTCTTTTTGATGGTTTTAATTTAATGGCCTGCCATGAAGAGTTTTCTCTTTTTTTCATGTGACTTTAGTTTTGAACTATTTCTTGCATTGACTAATAACCAAAATTCTTTTTCCATTTATAGAATGAGGAGAATGAAGGAAACCATCAATGCCGACAGTTGTGGAACAGAAAGCAGTTTTGAAGGGCTAATTAAGAACTGCGAGGGAAAGCAACGAGGCAAGGCTATATATTAATCAATCAATGTATGCTTAATTAGCTTACTCATTTCGTTTTTTCTGAATCTTTAAGTTTAACTTTACCCCCTCTTCCCTGCTATGATAGTTAATATAATCAGGAATTATTGGGTTATCCATTAATTTCAAACATATCATTTTATGATCAAAGATCAATTCATTTGTGCCCAGTTCAAAATGACTCTCATAGACACTTGAAGAGATTTTATTTTCACGTAACTGTAAACAATCTGGAAAAAAAACGAAAAAAAAAAAAAAACTGTTAAACTCTTATTTATTTCTAGTACACAACCTAAAGGTTTAGCAGAAAATTTGCGTCTTGCGAATAAAGTTGAGTTAATTTTAGCCCTACAATGTTTATCCTGTCCAAAATAGTACTTCCGTATGTCAGTTTATTCAAATTTAGTCTCCTGAGAAAGTGGGAAAAGGTATAGGCCTCTAACTTATGGGTATCTAAGACAAGAAGTCAATGTGTTTCATTATTCCATAATTTAATTAAATTGCCTAAATGGGTCTTTTTAGCAGCATTTAATAAAAAAATATTTTATTATGGTTTTTAAAATTTATTACTAGTTTGATATAGGTGCTAGATATATATCTCTTTGATCTGACGGTAACATTTAGAAAATAATTTGGAAGTGTGTGAATTCATGTATGCGAATCTAAGACATCTCTGGTGTATTCTGTTTGTTATATAAATTATTTAAGATTCCTGATCAGTGAAAACAGATGTATAAAATAATAATGCCATCATAAAAACTGGCCATTTTATCCAAACTTCTGACCTGACAACATTTGTTTGAGAAACTCCAAAATCTTCATTTTGTAAAGTACAGTTGGGCCATTCTTGCAGCTTAGTACCTGTGATAGATGCCAAAAGGTAATCTTATCACTTCAGAAAATGGAACCGCTAGAGCAAATAAAATGAAAAAAATTTTAAAAGGGAAATCCTCCTTTAGTGCAGTCAATTTATTAAGAGGTAGGCGCTTTTTATTTTTTCTCCTCGTGTGATTTCGGACTATTAAACTGTTTAATTAGTATGACGAACATAATAATCTAGAGTAATAGATTATGAATGAATTACCACGCTGATTACAAGTAAGCCAGATTGCAGTATTAATATGTAGCTCCAACATTAAGGAGTAACATAATTTCTATGAGATTGACTGAATTTCCTAAAAGTTTTTACATCTTTTTGCCTAATAGAAGAGTACCTAATTGTTCGGCACTTATCAGAGTAACAGTCGGCAACACAATTATTGCATGGCTGAGCAGCATTCAAAGCCTAAAGTTGAAAGTATAATGTGATTTAGTCACATATCAAAAACAAAAATGAAGTTGCACCAAAAATTTGAGTGGCCAAAGTGCCACTGTAGTCATAGATCAAGGTTAAAGCCGTACTAAAATTTGTTCTTTTTTTGCCCTTTAAAATGCTTGAAAATTGTCATGATCAAGTTATAGGTATACTAGATTGATATGGCTGTACGTAGGTTTAAGCTTCTGGAGCTCCATGTATAAGCTTTATCTTTAAATCCGAGATTGATGAGCCGCAAGTGGCGCATTAGATTAGTCGCTAAGCACGAATTAGCCTACAATTATGGTTTGGATCCTCAAGATCTTTGCTGCAGCAACTAAGATTAGTAATAGGAAACGTCACCGTAAGTAAAATTAATTATAGGAATTGAAGAAGGGACTAAATGTTTCATAAGCCATATTAGTTTGATTGGATAACGGTATAAGCGCATCCGTACGCTATTTTCTTTCTTTTTCCATTTTAACTAAAATTCAGTTTCCGAAGTTCCCACCGACTCGACTAATACTATAATATGATTGCGTCAAGAAGGGCCAGCTAAGCGAGAAGTGTATCCTTACCTAATTGTAAGAAGGCATGACTAAAAAAATTATTGTCCTGTTATAATTTGTGTGTATTGTATACGGTCGAAAATCTGGCTCGTCTAACAACATGACATGCTCGAGCTTGCAAATTGAGACCGGTGATGACCCCGAGTCCCATCGAACGCAAGAACACGAGGTGAGATGTCCGTCCTCGAGGACATTGTTCCGTGATCCGGAATCGACCCTGACCCGAACGAGTTCCGAGGATACATTGCCAGTATAACCAAAGAGACCGAAAATATCCGTGACCCAGTCGGGTATTAACGGCGAAAATCTCAGCACGTATCAATAAGGAATCGCAAATCAGCTAATCAGGAGATTTTTTACCTTTTATAAGAATTATACCCTAAAGTAGGGACTCCCCTACTATAATAAAGGGTGCCTGATCACCTTGGTAAAAAACAATTTAAACACGCATTCCAAAGCAATATATTAATTTTCTCATTAAACTCTTATTATTATGTGTCCTTGATACATCGAAGTTCATCCAGTTCAAAGGGTCCCAAGACTGTAACTGATTCAATTCGTGTGTGGTTTGAATTTATTTTATCAACTGTTTTTATTTCCAATTGCAATCAAGAGTGCATCGCTTTGTGTCAAAGTTAATTCCAACGTATCCTTAAACCACTTAAAATTTAATTGTTATCCGATTTTAAGGGTAAAACAAGTTGGCACCCAACGTGGGGCTAAGAGTGGTTATTGATATAAATTTTTTTTTCCTATAAACTGCATCACTATTTTGCACTTGTTCTTTAAAGTGTCTCTGATTCAGGTTAACTACTAAATAATGTCAAACTTCTCAATCGACACCCCTACATGTTGACAATGATCGACATCATGGTGTAAAACGGACAACGGTAGCTCGCCCGGAAACGAGGTGCCTCAGTCAATCTCGGGCGGGTCCTTGCAGACCCGCACCGACTGTAAGCTCACATGCTAAGCGCATCAACGCAAAGTTTGCCCGCCACCGATTCCTGAGGTGACAAGATCCGCGAGATGTTCGATCATCCTGCACAAAGCACACACGGCGTGCGAAGATGGGTGAATCAACTTGCGAGGTAATCTTCAAAATGTTGTAGGCTCGGACATGCGAATGATAGCCCAACTCAGAACCAGAGCTGCGCGGCCGAGTAAGCGATTGAGCTCGAACCATCTCGGGAGTTGTCCACAAAGCATGAAACAGTCTTAGAAAGAATCGAATGAGAAAGAGTCGCCGGACGCAACCCGGCAATCATGAAAGATGCTCGAAAGAACTAGCGAAACGTGATAGAGTCGGGGAGAAAAAAATCGAGGGCAAAGATTAAGGAAGTGGGAAACCTTACAAATTCCCCGGGTTGAATCAAATCTCGGGAGCGTCGACCAATATTGAAAGGGCCTAGTACTCCAAGAAGTTTGGTGCAAAAGCCCTTTTCCACCTAGTGCGGCTCCCAAAACCAATCCCTAAGAAGTTCCGCATGCTCGAGAATTCTAAGTAACAGGCATCATCTTGACCGAAGCGACCAAACGCAACAGTGTTCCTCCTATACATGCTCTATTAAAGTGTTTGGGGATGATAGATATCAAATCTGTCTTGCATGAAAAAAATTCGGGAAGAGACATCTTCAAGGAGCTATTTGATATGTACCCACAACTTACCTCCTAATTCTACTTGACTCGTTTTGCTATGATTGCAGACTCTTTTGTGAAAGCCACAACGCCGGGCTATCAATCGAGACCAGGAAAGCTGCGACAATTTTCAAGGTAAAACAGAAGGATATGAAAATGCTCAGAGAGTTCGTGTCCCGCTTTCAAAATGGAACGGATAGATTCTGCCACCGAGGTCGCTGAT
>NC_031997.1:38170100-38208268 GCF_001879085.1 Nicotiana attenuata | reverse complement strand
GAACCTTCCAATCCAAAATGGCCACCAGCTCCACATCATAAGTCAAATCACCATCCAACTGAACCGTGCTGAAATCCAAAACATGAGACGGATAGACAACATACTTCCGGAGCATAGAAACATGAAATCCTAGATCCACGCTCGACAAACTTGGTGGCAAGGCATGCTTGTAAGCCACCTCCCAAATCTCTGAAGCACCTCAAACGACCCAATATACCTAGGGCTTCACTTGCCCTTCTTCTGAACCTCACAACACCATTCATGGGTGAAACCTTGAGCAGAACCTTCTCCCCAACTGTAAGTAACATCACAGACCTTCCGATCAGCTTAACTTTTCTGTCTAGACTGCACCGTGCGAAGCCGATCCTGAATCAATTTAACCTTGTCCAAAGCATCCTGAACCAAGTTAGTACCCAATAGCCTAGCCTCACCCGGCTCAAACCAACCCACCAGAGATCGGCGCCACCTCCTATACAAAGCCTCATACGGAGCCATCTAATGCTCGATTGGTACCTGTTATTGTAGGCAAACTCCGTGAGCGGTAGAAATTGATCCTAAGAACCCCCAAAATCAATGAAATAAGCGCGTAGCATGTCCTCCAAAATTTGAATAGCGCGCCCGAACTATCCATCCGTTTGACGGTGAAAAGCAATACTCAACTCAACCTTGGTGCCCAACTCTCGCTGTACTGCCCTCTAGAACTGTGATGTAAACTGTGTGCCCGGATCAGAAATGATGGACACTGGCACACCATGAAGGCGAACAATCTCTCGGATGTAAATCATAGCCAACCGCTCCGAAAAATAAGTAGTACGAACTGGAATGAAGTGTGCAGAGTTGGTTAGCCGACCCACAGTCACCCAAATGGCATCGAACTTCCTCGAAGTCTATGGGAGCCTAACTACAAAATCCATGGTGATTCGCTCCCATTTCCACTCTGTAATCTCTAACCTCTAATGCAATCCACCCGGTCTTTGATGATCATACATCACGTGCTGATAGTTAAGGCACCGAGCTACAAATCCCACTATATCATTTTTCATCCTCCTCCACCAATAGTGCAGCCTCAAGTCCTGACACATCTTAGTGGAACTCGGGTGAATGGAATACCGCGAATTGTGTGCCTCCTCAAGAATCAACTCATGTAGCCCATCCACATTAGGCACACAAACTCGACCCTGCATCCTCAATACCACATCACCCCCAACAGTCACATCTCTGGCATCACCGTGCTGAACCTTGTCCTTGAGGACAAGAAAATGCTGATCATCATACTGGTGCTCTCTGATGCGATCAAATAAGGAAGACCGAGAAACCATACAAGCTTGAACCCGACTGAGCTCCGAAAATCCAATCTCACGAACTGGTTGGCCAAGGTCTGAACATCAACTGCAAGAGGTCTCTTACCAGCAGGAATGAATGCAAGGCTATCCATACTCGCTGCCTTCCTACTTAAGGCATCAGCCACCATATTGGCCTTCACCAGATGATACAAAATGGTGATATCATAGTTCTTTTGCAGCTCCAACCATCTCTGCTACCTCAAATTTAGATCTTCTGTTTGAACAAGTGTTGGAGACTCTGATGATATGTAAAAAACCTCGCACGACATACCATAGAGATAGTGCCTCCAAATCTTCAATGCATGAACGATGGCAGCCAACTCCAAGTCATGAACAAGGTAGTTCTTCTCATGAGGCTTCAAGTGACGTGAAGCATATGCAATCATGCAACTTCTTCGTTCAATCACTAAATCTCATGCTGTAATTCTCTGCATTTCTCAGCCTTCATTTTCCCTTTTTCAATGGATTCCACTACATCTCAACTATATATATTTATTGAACAACAATAAGTATTAGTATTTATATATGAAGTGAAAATTAAAACCACACTTTTGAAATTCTAGTGCTCTCCCACCCTTTCATTTCCCATTTTCCAAGAAAAAGAAATACTACTCCCGTTAATTTTATCTCTTCATACCTTCATTCTTCAACATCATTTTTTTCTTCTTAGCAAACATGTACATATATCAGTAAATTATGCCTGATAAATTAGGCCGTTGAAGGAGATATTACCATGCATTTATTGATTCATTTCACTCAACAACGTGAATTGATTTTCTGACTTCTTTAGAGTCTTTTTTGTGCTTCATTATCTACTCCACCTAAAAAAGAGTAAAAAGGGCAAAACATAACTTGATCTTTTCATTCATAGACATTCTTTTTCTAATGCATATCTGTACTAAAATAGACGTATATACAAGTACAAAAACGAACTTTGAGGTTTCCTTTGATCCTGTCAAGTAAATTTGCTTCTTTATTGTAACTCCCAAGTGTGAATTAATTTGATTTTTCGCGTTTTCATGGCATGCAGATTAATGAAACCTCCATCATAGTAGATGCGTCAAAGTATATTCAAGAACTGAAACACAAAGTGGAAAGGCTGAATCATGACATAACTACTACTACTACTGCTGCTCAAAGTTCCACCAACAATACTTCTTCATGGCCTGTAATATTCTCCACCATAATTCTTTACTTGATTCTCTACTTAGTATATAACCTAATTTAACATTTTCTTTCTTGAAAAGTGATATTTTCTTTCTCACTCTTTTTCCCTCTATTTTTTTCCTGGAATTTTTTTGCAGCAAGTTGAAGTGGAAACCCTAGAAAAAGGTTTCTTGGTAAATGTATATTCAGAAAGAAGTTGTCCCGGCTTGCTTGTTTCTATATTAGAAGTTGTTGAGGAGCTTGGCCTTAATGTGCTCGAAGCTAGGGTTTCATGCACCGACACCTTTCGTTTAGAAGCTTTTAGCGGAGAGGTGATTTTCATGTCTTCATAAATTAAAAATGTCCATATATTATATAAAGAACTATGTAACTAATCCATTTCTCTCTGTCTTTTGATGGTTTTAATTTAATGCCTGCATGAAGAGTTTTCTCTTTTTTCATGTGACTTTAGTTTTTGACTATTTCTTGCATTGGACTAATAACCAAAATTCTTTTTCCATTTATAGAATGAGGAGAATGAAGAAACCATCAATGCCCAAGTTGTGACAGAAGCAGTTTTTGAAGCTATTAAGAACTGGAGGGAAAGCAACGAGCAAGGCTAATTAATCAATCAATGTAGCTTAATTAGCTACTCTTTCGTTTTTTCTGATCTTTAAGTTTAACTTTCCCCTCATCTTCCCTGCTATGATAGTTATATAATCAGGAATTATTGGTTAGTCCATTAATTCAACAATATTATTGATGATCAAAGATCATTCATTTTGCCCAGTCAAATGACTCTCATAGACACTTGAGAGATTTTATTTTCACGTAACTGTAACAATCTGGAAAAAAGAAAAAAAAAAAAAAACTGTACTCTTATTTATTCTGTACAACCTAAAGTTTAGCAGAAAATTTGCGTCTTTGCGAATAAGTTGATTAATTTTAGCCCTACAATGTTTATCCTGTCAAATAGTACTTCCTATGTCAGTTTATTCAAATTTAGTCTCCTGAAAAGTGGGAAAGGTATAGGCCTTCTACTTATGGGTATCTAAGACAAGAAGTCAAGGTGTTTCATTATTCCATAATTAATTAAATTGCCTAAATGGGTGCTTAATTAAGCAGCAAATTTAAAAAAAAAATATTTTATTGGTTTTAAATTTATTACTAGTTGATATAGGTGCTAGATATATATCTCTTTGTCTGAGGTACATTAGAAAATAATTTGAAGTGTGTGATTCATGTATGCGATTAAGACATCTCCTGGTGTTTCTGTTTGTTATATACAATAATTTAAGATTCTGATCAGTGAAAACAGATGTATAAATAATAAATGCCATCATAAAAACTGGCCATTTTACCAACTTCTGACCTGACAACATTTGTTTGAGAAACTCAAAATCTTCATTTTGTAAAGTACAGTTGGGCCATTCTTGCCAGCTTAGTACCTGTGATAAATGCCAAAAGGTAATCTTACATTCAGAAAATGGAACCCTAAGCAAAAATAAAATAAAAAAATTTTAAAAGGGAAATTCCTCTTTTAGTGCATCATTTATTAAGGGTAGGCGCTTTTATTTTTTCTCCTCGTGATATTCGGCTATTAAACTTTTAATTAGTAGACCGAACATAATAATCTAGAGTAATAGATTATGAACTGAATTACCACGTGTTACAGTAAGCCAGGATTGCTATAATATGTAGCTCCAAATTAAGGGTAACATATTTCTATAGATTGACTGATTTTCCTAAAGTTTTACATCTTTTTGCCTAATAGAAGAGTACCTAATTGTTCGGCACTTATCAGAGTACAGTCGGCACACAATTAATGCATGGCTGAGCAGCACAAGCCTACAAGTGAAAGTTAAATGTGTTTAGTCACATATCAAAAACCAAAAATGAAATTTGCCAAAAATTGAGTGGCCAAAGTGCATGTGTCATTATCAAGGTTAAAGCGTACTAAAATTGTTCTTTTTTTTGCCCTTTAAAATGCTTGAAATTGTCATGATCAAGGTTAAGGTGTACTAGATATGATATGGCTGTACGTAGTTTAAGCTCTGGAGTCATGTATAAGCTTTATCTTAAATCCAATTTGATGACGCAAGTGCGCATTAGATTAGTCGCTAAGCACGAATTAGCCTACAATTATTTGGATCCTCAAGATATCTTTGCTGCAGCAACTAAGATTAGTATAGGAAACGTCACCGTAGTAAAATTACTTCAGGATTGAGAAGGGACTAAATGTTTCATAGCATATTAGTTTGATTGATACGGTTATAAGCGCATCCGTACCTATTTTCTTTCTTTTTCCATTTAACTATTCAGTTTCCGAAGTTCCACCGACTCGACTAATTATATATGATTTGCGTCAAGAAGGGCCACTAAGCGAGAAGTGTATCCTTACCTAATTGTAAGAAGGAGACTAAAAAATTTTGTCCTGTTTATATTTCGTGTGTATTGTATACGGTCGAAATCGGGCTCGTCTACAACATGACAGCTCGGGCTTGAAATGTGAGGGGTTGAAGATCGACCCCGAGTCCCATCGAACCAGAACACGAGGTGAGAATGTCCGTCCTCGAGAACATTGATTCCGTGATCCCGGAATCGACCCTGACCCCGAACGAGTTCGAGGATACATTGCCAGTATAACCAACAGAAGACCGAAATATCCGTGACCAGTCGGGTATTACGGCGAAAATCTCAGCACGTATCAATAAGGAATCGGCAAATCAGCTAATCAGGAGATTTTTACCTTTTATAGAATTATACCTAAAGTAGGACTCCCCTACTATATAAAGGGTGCCTGATCACTTGTAAAAAACACATTTAAACACGCATTCCAAAGCAATATATTATTTTTCTCATTAAACTCTTATTTATTTGTGTCCTGATACCGATCGAAGTTCATCCAGTTCAAGGGTCCAAGACTGTAACTGTTCAATTCGTGTGGTTTGAATTTATTTTATCACTGTTTATTTCAATTGCAATTCAAATCATCGCTTTGTGTCAAGTTAATCCACGTATCCTTAAAACCACTTAAAAATTTAATTGTTATCCGATTTTAAGGGTAAACAAGTTGGCACCCACCGTGGGGCTAAGGATGGTTATTTGATATAAATTTCCATAACGCACACTATTTTGCACTTGTTCTTTAAAGTGTCTCTGATTTCAGGTTAAAACTAAAAATGTCAAACTCTCAATCGACACCCCTACATGTTGACAATGAGTCCGACCATCATGGTGAAAACGACAACGTAGCTCCCGGAAACGAGGTGCCTCCAGTCAATCTCGGCGGAGTCCCAGTTGCAGACCCGATCGACGTTAGCTCACATGCAGCCATCAACGCAAGTTTGCCCACCGATCCTGAGGACAAGATCCGCAGAGATGTTCGATCATCTGCACAAAGCACACACGGCGGCGAAGATGGTGGAATCAACTTGCGGGTAATCTTCAAAATGTTGTAGGCTCGACATGCGATGATAGCCCAACTCCAGAACCAGAGCTGCGCGCCGAGTAGGATTGAGCTCGAACCATCTCGGGAAGTTGTCCACAAAGATGAACCAGTCTTAGAAAGATCGAATGAGAAAGAGTCGCGGACCAACCCGGCAATCATGAAGATGCTCGAAGAACTAGCGAAACGGATAGAGTCGGGGGAGAAAAAAATCGAGGCAAATGATAAGAAGGTGGAAACCTACAATTCCCGGGTTGATCAAATCTCGGGAGCGTCGCCAATATTGAAGGGCCTAGACTCCAAGAAGTTTGTGCAAAAGCCTTTTCCACCTAGTGCGGCTCCCAAACCAATCCCTAAGAAGTTCCGCATGCTCGAGAATTCTAAGTACAACGGAACGACCAACCCAAACGAGCATGTTACCTCCTATACATGCTCTATTAAAGGAAATGACTTGGAGGATGATGATATCAAATCTGTCTTGCTGAAAAAATTCGGAGAGACTCTGTCAAAGGGAGCTATGATATGGTACCACAACTTACCTCCTAATTCTATTGACTCGTTTGCTATGATTGCAGACTCTTTTGTGAAAGCACACGCCGGGGCTATCAAGGTCGAGACCAGGAAGTCGGACATTTTCAAGGTAAAACAGAAGGATAATGAAATGCTCAGAGAGTTCGTGTCCCGCTTTCAAATGGAACGGATAGATCTGCCACCGGTCGCTGATGATTGGGCCGTTCAAGCTTTTACCCTTGGACTCAATATTCGATGTTCGGTAGCTGCACAACAGTTGAAGCAGAATCTGATAGAGTATCCGGCTGTTACTTGGTCTGATGCGCATAACCGATATCAATCAAAAATTAGAATCAAAGATGATCAACTTAGGGCTCCTTCCGGGTCCCTTATCCCGTCAGACCCGTCGAAAGAGTCAAGAGAGATATCGACCATAAACCGAGATCAAACAGGGATTGATACCACCCGTACAATGGTGACCGAAGAAGCAGTGGGTCCGGATGGAATTATATGAGAAATGAAAGGAGAAATGATCGAGGTCAGAGCACTCGGGGTCTCATGAGCAAGAACGATTTCGACAGGCCTACCGGGCCTAAAAAAGCACCAAGGTTATCAGAATATAACTTTAATGTTGATGCTGCTGCCATCCTATCACCTATCAGACGCATCAAGGACACCAAATGGCCTCGACCTCTACAATACAATCCAGCTCAAAGGGACCCTAACCGGATGTGCAAATATCATGTCACTCACGGCCACAGAACAGAGGATTGCTGACAGTTGAGGGAGGAGGTAGCCCGGTTATTCAACAACGGACACCTTCCAGAATTCCTGAGCCACCGTGCCAAGAATCATTTCAGAAATAGGGATTAACAAATAGACCGAACAAGAAGAGCCTTAACACGTCATTAACATGATCATCGGTGGGTCGATATCCCTCAAGGGACGATGTTAAAGCGCACCAAAGTATCCATCACAAGGGAAAAAAGGACTCGAGATTACATACAGAGGAAACTTTGTCTTTCAACGATGAGGACGCAGAAGGGATCATGTAGCCCTACAATGATGCACTGGTAATATCTGTACTCATAAATAAATCTCGATTTAAGCGTGTGTTAATTGATCCAGGTAACTCGGCCAACATCATTCGATCGAGAGTCGTAGAACAGCTCGGTCTACAAGATCAATCGTGCCTACAGTCCGAGTTCTGAACGAATTCAACATGGCATGTAAAACCACCAAGGGGGAGATAACATTACCAGTAAATGCTGCCTAGACATCCAGGAGGACAAGTTTTATATGATCGAAAGAGACATGAGGTACAACGCCCTGTTCGGAAGACCGTGGATCCACAACATGAGGGTAGTGCCCTCGACTCTTCACCAAGTGTTAAAATTCCCAACACCAGGAGGGAATAAAATAATCTACGGAGAACAACCAGCTGCAAAAGAAATGTTTGCAGTCAAAGAAGTGATTCCGATATCAACACTCACAACATCAAAGGAAACAAGTCCGGGTACAAACCAAGAGGCTAAATAGCTATCACTGACACCGGCCACGACCCAACAGGATAAACGGGGGACTGGTGAAGACGATGATTACGGGGTTCCCAAATTTTTTATGGTCCCAGATGATTCCGACGCTACTTAATCAACGATCGAGGATCTAGAACAAGTCATTGATCGAGTATCTACCTGATTGGAAGGTATACCTGGGCACGGGATTAACTCCTGAGCTCAGGAAAAAACTTATTCAATTTCTTATAGCTAACACAGATTGTTTCGCTTGGTCCCATCTTGATATGACAAGGATCCCACCGGAGATAATCACTCACAAGCTAAGCCTGGACCTAATATTTCATCCGGTCAAGCAGAATAGGAGACCCCAGTCCGAGGTCAAACATGCTTTCATTAAGGACGAGGTATCTAAACTCCTTAAAATAGGGTCCATTCTGGAGTTTAAATACCCGGATTGGTTAGCAAACATAGTAGTAGTCCCTAAAAAAGGGAACAAATTAAGAATGTGTGTAGACTATAAGGATTCAAATAAGGCGTGTCCTAAGGACTCTTTCCCTTTGCCCAACACCGATCGCATGATCGATGCCATGGCCGGCCACGAGATCCTCAGTTTTCATGATGCCTATTCCGAGTACAACCAAATACGGATGGACCCGGATGATCAGGAGAAAACCTCCTTCATCACTAAATACGGCACATACTGCTGTAACATGATGACATTCGAATTAAAAAATGCCAGTGCCACTTATCAACGCCTAGTAAATCAGATGTTTGAAGAACAAATAGGAAAATCGATGGAAGTTTACTTTGACGATATGTTGCTTAAGTCCCTGCGAGCAGAGGACCATTTAAAACATTTGTAGGAGACCTCCAACATATTGAAGAAGTACAATATGAAGCTGAACCCGGAGAAATATGCGTTCAAAGTCGGATCAGGTAAATTCCTTGAGTTCATAGTATCCAATCAGGTAATCGAGATAACCCCAACAAGATCAAAGCCATCGAAGATATCACGGTTGTGGACAACGTGAGGGCCATGCAAAGATTAACCAGACGGATAGCCGCCCTGGGGTGATTCATCTCGAGGTCCTCCGATAAGAACCACCAATTCTTCTCGCTACTAAAGAAGAAGAACAACTTCTTGTGGATCCCAAAAAGCCAACGGGCCTTGCAGGAACTCAAGCGATATCTATCGAGCCCACAACTGCTTCACACACCAAAGGCAGGCGAACAACTATACCTGTACTTGGCGGTATCGGAGATTGCGGTAAGTGGAGTCCTGGTCCGGGAAGAACAAGGTACATAATTTCCAATTTACTATGTTAGCAGGACTCTAGGTGAGGCCGAAACTAGGTACCCTCACCTAGAAAAATTGGCGCTCGCTTTTCTAAGCGCCTTTAGGAAACTAAAACCATATTTTCAGTTCCATCCTATATGTGTTGACAACTTACCCATTGCGACATATTATGCATAAACCCGAACTTTCGGGACGATTGGCCAGATGGGCCATGGAAATCAGTGGGTACGATATTGAATATCGACCCCGGATAGATAGCCATTAAATCTCAAATTTTGGCGAATTTCGGGGCCGACTTTACACCGTCCCTAATACCCGAGGTTGAACGAGAGTTGCTGGTAAACTCAGGGACGTCTTCGGAATCCAGACCCTCTTTACGGACGGCGCCTCGAACGCTAAAGGGTTCGGATCATATTGAAGCCACCAGCAGGCAATGTAGTTAGACAATCTATTAAGACTGTCAAATTGACTAACAACAAGGCCGAATATGAGGCCATGATTGCAGGTCTCGAACTAGCCAAAAGCTTGGGGGCAGAGGTGATCGAAGCTAAGTGCGATTCCTTCCTCCTGGTAAACCAAGTTAATGGGACTTTTGAGGTTAGAGAAGAACGAATGCAAAGGTACCTGGATAAATTGAAGGTAACATTACATCGATTCAAGGAGTGGACTTTGCAACACGTACCTCGTGAAAAAATAGCAAGGCCGATGCCCTTGCTAACTTAAGGTCGTCAGTCGAGGATGACGAGCTCAACACGGGGACAGTCGTAAAACTCATGATATCAGTAGTGGAAGAAGGTCACACCGAAATAAACTCTACAAGCCTGACTTTGGATTGGAGAAACAAATATGTAGAGTATCCGAAGACTGGAAAACTGCCCTCAGATACAAAAGAATCGAGAGCCTTGCATACGAAGGCAGCCCGGTTTCGCCTGTCTGAAGATGGAACCTTGTTTAGAAGAACGTTTGATGGCCTACTAGCGATATGTCTAGGACTGGGAGCTACTGAATATGTCTTGAGAGAAATTCACGAGGTCACCTGTAGAAATCATTCAGGCGCTGAATCATTAGTTCAAAAGGTAATCAAAGCCAGCTACTACTGGATCGACATGGAAAAGGATGCAAAGGAGTTCGTGTGAAAATGTGATGGATGCCAAAGACACGCTCCAATGATTCATCAACTCGGGGAGCTACTGCATTCGGTTTTGTCACCATGACCGTTCATGAAGTAGGGAATAGATATCGTCGGCCCCCTTCCATGGGCACTCGGTAAGGCTCAATTTATATTGTTAATAACTGACTATTTTTCTAAGTGGGTGGAAGCCCAGGCATACGAGAAGGTCAGGGAGAAGGATGTCATTGATTTCATTTGGGACCACATCATATGTCAGTTCAGAATGCCGACCGAGATTGCGTACGACAGTAGGAAACAATTCATCGGTAGCAAAGTAACCAAATTTCTTGAAGACCACAAGATTAAAAGGATCCTATCAGCACCCTACCACCCTAGTGGGAGCAGACAAGCAGAATCGACCAACAAGACCATAATCCAAAATCTCAAAAAGATGTTAACCGATGCCAAAGGAAAACGGAAGGAAATCCTGCCCGATGTCTTATGGGCATATCGTACGACCTCAAAATCCAGCACTGGGGCCACCCCATTTTTGCTGGTCTGTTGGGTCGAAGCCCTAATACTGGTTGAAGTTGGAGAACCAAGTATCAGGATCCGGTACGCGACCAAAGAATCGAATGACGAGGCCATAAATACGACCCTTGAGCTATTAGATGAGAGGTGCAATCCACCCTTGTTCGGTTGGCCGCCCAAAAATAACGAATCGAGAGATATTACAACCGAGGGCCAACCTTCGACCCTTCGATGTCGGGGACTTAGTATTAAGGAAGGTCACAGTAAGCACCCAAAACCCGAACGAAGGAAAGCTGGGGCCGAACTAGGAAGGGCCATATCAGATTATCGAGATCATCGGAAAGGGATCCTACAAACTTGGAACAATGAATGGCAAGCAGCTACTGAACAAATAGAATATAACTCACTTGAAACGATGTTACTGCTAAGGTACGACCCCATTCATTTCTTTTATGTCATGACCTAAACCGATGGGCCGCGACGGGTGCCCGAACCCTACATGTCGAACATCCTTAAGCATGCGTTTAAGATATAAACATGAATAACATACGGGAGGGAAACCTATCCAAAAGAAATATGTACATGTACTGTTGGCCCAAGTTCAGATGAAGTTTTGAAGATTGACAAAATGAACTCAGTCATGAACCAGGTCCATCATGTGAGACACAGTGTTGATATGCTTGCACATGTGACATACGCGTGAAGAAGATATGTCTCAAGGATCAGCAATAATATCTTCTGAATTGATCGAAAAGATTGCATACAGGATAAGGAGTTGAAGTCTCCTTATGAAAAGAGAATTATATCCGGATCAAGGATATGGATTAGGAGTTAGAGTTGTTCTTGGACTCGAATTGTCAAAGGATCCACAATTCGAGTTCTTATCAAACTCTGATTACTAACTCTATAAAAATAACGATTGTTCTCTTTTACAGGCGGTTGCACATAAGCAGAAGTTAAGCATATTTGAGAGAAAAAAAGATCAAGTCTGATTTGCAAGCAACATATGCGAGATACAAGTGTGCACGTCTGAAGCTACATGAACTAAGATAGAAGAACCAGTTTCATCATTGTGTTTATTCTAAGTCTAGTTCAATTGTAGTAGGTTTTAATATTGTATCTTTCAGCTTTCATAGAAGCAATTGTAATAGGTATATTGAGTATTCAAGTTAGAGTTAACTTGAAAGTGTCGCAACAGTTGAGGTTGTGTGCTACACTGGGATTAGAGTTAATCCTTAGGTTTACAAAGAGTTTTGTAAATGCAGTTTTTGGCTCAGTGATTTTAGTGGAGTTTGGGAAAATCCTACTGAGTAGTAGGTCGTGGTTTTTTCACCTTTTGAGCCAGGTGTTTTCCATGTAAAAATCTCTGTGCACTTTACTTTCAGCATTTATTATTTCGCAAACTGCTGTAGTTAGAACACTTAGAAGAACCAGGTTCTTCTAACGCGAAAATTAGGTACTACACAAATCACCCCCCCTCTTGTGTGGTATTGACGTTTATAACATCAGGGAGTTCCCAAGGCACGCAGTTAGGGCTGACACAATCCAGCGGGCTACTCTGAACCCAAATCAGGACGTCATTCAGCCGTCCCATCCCCATATCTACGTTTTGTACTATATAGGGTATATAAAGGGAGTCCTTGTCATTTTGTAAAGGATCTGTTGCTTCAGCTGCTCTATAAGAGATATAAAACAACA
The DNA here is from genome assembly GCF_001879085.1 of Nicotiana attenuata. NCBI lineage: Eukaryota > Viridiplantae > Streptophyta > Magnoliopsida > Solanales > Solanaceae > Nicotiana > Nicotiana attenuata. Next base: position 38,195,667 of record NC_031997.1, on the reverse strand, counting down.
TTCTCTCTGCTTTCTTACATATTTTCCTGATATTATTGCTCTCATTTATTATATTCATCATTGTTCATCATTTATTGCTTATCATTGGCCATAAAGAGCCTTATATGATTTTATCATAACTGTTAGTCATACCTCGACTACCTTCGATAGCTCACGGCCGAGCTCCGGAATCGACCTCGAAGCCCCGAATCGACAAGCTCGAGGCCCCCAATTGCCTACCTGTCGATTTGATTATCATTTCATCCTTAACTCTTATTTCGCTTCTAAGTCTCACAAACATAGCATCAACTGCTTAACAACCGGCATAAAAATAGATCACGAATTTTTAGAGTCCCATAATCAAATTTAATTGTTATTACCATTTTCATGGTAAACACTTCTGAAAAGGTTATGTCGACGCCATTGGAGCAACATGTGCTTCCTGTTACAAATCCATCAGTGGTCGCTAACCTGCATAAAGTTACTCAATATAAGAGTAGGGGAAAAATTAAGGAAGATGCAGAGTAGGGGAAAATGAAGGAAGATGCAATTCATAATACATTAAGCAAATGGAAGTTATGGATTAGAAAAGACACAACCCAAAATGCAATTTATACCATATTATATAATCGGGGGTTATGAACTTGAAAAGTCACAACCCTCAATCAAAAGGTGTGAGTTATGGATGTGGATTTTTAAAATAAGATAAATGGTTAAAATGAAAGTAAAAAGTCAAAAAAAAAATAAGAAAAAAGATAAATAGGATGCCTACACTATGGGAGATGCCACATCATCTTGCCACGTCCTTCCTTTATATATATATATATATATATATATATATATATATTGATTTTCCGATCCGACTATTGCTATGTGTCATTAATTTACACCATCTCTTGACTCAACCCCACATCAATTTAACCTTGATTATGTAGAATTAACTCAGCGCACCATAATAAAATCCAACCACATATGTAAAAACTAAACCCTGGCTCGATGAACACCCTCCCCTCACTCCCAAATCAACAACCCTTTACACAATCTAAACTTCAATTTCTCCATTATCATCTTCAAATTCTTAATAGGGTTTAGGTCTATTTTCAATTACGATTCATCTTAGAATTCTTTTTTGTGTTGTAACAACTCAACTGGTCATTTTAAGAATTTGCATTTAGTTCGGTAATTTGAGATTATAAGTAGCTTCATATGATGTATTATGACTGGTGTGAATCATCAGTTTTGATTTTTAGGTGATCGGGACTGATTTGGAAGAATGATTCTCAACCAAGAAGCTTTAAGTTGGAAGAGTTGACCAAGTTTGACTTTTGTGTAACTAATCTCCAATCAGATTTTTGATAATTCCTTTAGGTCCGGATAGTAATTTTTTACTTGGGCGTAGGCCCGAATTTGCATTTGGATGTTTGTTGAAGGTTTTGGCGTTAATTGACGAAAATTGGCAATTTGAAGGGTTGTAAAGTTCATAGGTTTGATCGGGAGTTGACTTTGATAATATCAGGTTTGGATTATGGTTTCGAGCATTGGAATAGTTTCGTTATGTCATTTGGGACATGTGTGCAAAAGGTCATTCCGAGTTGATTTGATGTGGTTCAACATAAGTTTTGAAAGTTGAAAGTTCAAAAGTTCATTAAGTTTGAATCGAGGTACGACTCATGCTTTTGATATTGTTATGTGTGATTTGAGGTCTTGAGTAGGTCCGTGTTAAGTTTTAGGACTTGTTGGTATGTTCGGACAGGGTCCCGAGAGGATTGGGTGAGTTTCGGGGTGGAATTAGACCATTTTCTTCATGATTTCATTGCTGGTTTCGGCTGGTTTCCGATGCCTCAATTGTTTTTCGTGATTGTGAAGATGCAGGAGCGACCGCATAAGGTAAAGTCTGGAGTTGGGAATTTTTTGCTTTGTGTTCGCAAAAGAATGAGTGCGTTCGCAAAGAGTATGCAGTTGTGTTCACTGCGTCGCGATGGTCATGCCACGAACTTTAAGTGTAAATTCTTGCAGCGTAATTTTTTTATGCATCGTGATCACGAGGGTACATCCGCGATCGCATAGGGTACCAGCGCAATGCATATAAGTACTCTATTTCAGACCTTTGAGTTATTTTATCATATTTTGAGCTATGAAGCTTGGATTTGGGCGATTTTGGAGGCAAATTCCATCACATGGATTGGGGTAAGTGTTTTATACTTGGTTTTGACAATATTCTGTGATTCCATCATCATTTTTGGCATTTATTTGATGATTTCAAAAGAGAAATTGGAGGTTTTGCCTAAACTTTTCTAAAGTATATTTTGAGTTTTGACCAACGATTCGGAGTTAGATTGTGTGAAATTAGCATGGTTGGACTCGAAATTGAATGGGTTGCCAGATTTTGTAAGTTTTTTCGTGTTCCGAGGTGCGGGCCCGAGAATGACTTTTTGGTTGACTTTGAGTATTGATTAAAGATTCGACCTTTATCGTTTGGGTTTACTTCCTATGGCATTATTTGATGATTTCAAGTTGCTTTTGGCTAGTTTTGAGCGGTTCTAAGATCAATTTGAGCGGGATGGAACTTCTAGTGTATCGATTTGACTTGTTTCAGGTAAGTGTCTTGCCTAACTTTGTTGAGGGAAATTTACCTACTAATTGATATTATTTTCTACATGCGGGGGTGATGTATATATGATGTGACAAGCGTATATGCATGTGTCAGGTTTAATCATGCCTAGGGGTAAGTTATACGAGTATTTGTGCTTTGTAGAATTTATGTGACATTTTTGCTTCGTGTTTTACTTGACTTCTAGATTAATATAAATATGAAGTTAAACGTTAAGAACCACGATTTAGCTTATTAAAACTTGATTAAAATTTGACAGAATTTTGAGAAACTATTAATGTGCTAAATTCGGTCATCACTATACTTAATCACAAATACATCGCTACATCGTTATTCTTGAGATATTGGATTCTATACTTGAGTTTAAGATCATTTTTTTTGATTCGTTGAGATACTTGAACATTCCTGAGGTTTGTTGAATTGTTATTGGCTTGAAAGTTGTTATTTATGTTCATTTGGAATATCCGCTTAATCACTCTCCTTGATGTAATTCATGCTTCCTACCTTGTTTGTTATTGATATACATGTGCTTGGTGAGGAAGAGTGTAAAGCACGAAGGGTGATGCCGTGCCATTTATAGACATTACCATGAGAGAAAGAGTATAAAGCACAAAGGGTGATGTCGTGCCATGTGAGTTAAGCACGAAGGGTGATACCGTGCCATGTGAGGATGAGAGTGTTTTCGTGCAGGCGATTTAATGACCCGACCGGTCGTTTTGAGAGTTGTAGCTCCATTGCCCCATTTCCTGCTTCTTTTGTATTCTGCAGCTGTATTATGACTTACCAGGTTAGTTGGTTCGGGTCCGAAGTGATTTCGGAGTAAATTGAGACACTTAGTTTTTATTTGGAAGCTTAAGTTGGAAAAGTTGACCGGATATTGACTTACGTGTAAACGACCTCGGATTTGAATTTTGATGGTTCTGTTATCTCCGTTAGGTGATTTTGGACTTAGGAGCGCGTCCGGATCGTGGTTTGGAGGTCCGTAGTAGGTTTAGGCTTGAATTGGCAAAAGTTAAAATTTTGAAAAGTTTGACCAGGAGAGGACTTTTTGATATCGGGGTTGGAATAGATTTTTGGAAGTTGGAGTAGGTTTTTAGGGTCATTCATGACTTGTGTGCAACATTTGGGGTTAATCGGACGTGATTTGATATGTTTTGACGTTGTTCGTAGAATTTGGAAATTTCAAAGCTCATTAGGCTTGAATTCGTGTGTAATTCGTGTTTTTGATGTTGTTTGAGGTGATTTGAGGATACGACTAAGTTCATATCGGGTTATAAAACTTGTTGGCATATGTACACGGCTAAAATCGGAGAGGCCGATTTATGGTCATTGCGACATTCCATGGCTTCAGCTGGAGGGCCCGAGGCAAAGTTCGAGGTTCAACCCCAAGGGTTCCTTCGACCTTGGGGTAACACAAATCGATGGCTACCTTGGGCAAGCGGGAGGTTCCCAAGGCACGTGACTAAAGCTGGCAATACCTGCAAGAGTAGTACTAGTCTGTACTAGGCTAGCAAATAGCTGTACCAGCTACATTTCTTTGTAATAATTACGCGTGTACCATGTTGAGATTTCCCATACTATATAAAGGGAACCCTTATCATTTTGTAAAGAGTTATGATATCCAATACAAGAACAAGAACATTCTCTGCTCTCTAACTTAAACATATTCTCCCTTGATTTTATTGCTTATATTCATTAAGTTGCCTACGTTTACTGCGTTTCATTCATTGTTCTTCATTTACTACTCATCATTGATCATAAAGAGCCCCCATCAAAGCTCTTAGAACTGTTAGTCCTTCATCGGCTATCCACAGCCTAAAGCTATAGCTCGACCTCGAGGCCCAGTACAGGCTAGCTCGAGGCCCCGATTCTCGGCTACTCAGTTTGCATAACGTTCTATCTTTAAGCTCGTACCTTATTTTCTAGTCTCACACTTAGCATCTACTGCCTAACAACTAGCATAAAAATAAATCACGTATTTTTAGAATTACAAAATCAAATCTAATTGTAATTACCATTTTCAAGGTAAACAGTTTGGCGCCCACCGTAGGGCTAAAAATAATAGTGATTGTTTTCTTACTGGTTTTCTACATACTGGAAGTTATCTTTCACACTTTTTATTGCCCAAGAATCTTTGATTTCAAGTCAAAATGTCTAACTCAGTGAATGAACATGAAAACAACGGTCCTGAGGACTATGGAGAGAATGGTGTAGCTGTTCCAGATATCAGTGTACCACCACGAAACCCTGAGGTTGCACCAGAACCAATTCCCGTGGATGTGGTCTCACGCAACACCCAACATGTCAGTATAAGCTCCCATGCTAACAGGAGTACACGCCAAGAGAACCAACAGGAAGCTCGGAAAAATCCAGCCCGGGAAAAAGGAGAGGCGGATGGGAGAAACGGAACGAAAAAACCCCAGCACGTCGTTCATATGATCATCGGAGGGACCGACGTCCCCTAACGACCCGTGATCAAGAGGGAAAAGATTTCTGCCGCAATGGAAGGGCAAATTCGGGGTCGCATGCCTGAGGACATCCTTGCCTTCAGTGAAGAGGACTTCGAGACCGTGTCTCATCCCCATAACGACGCGCTAGTAATTTCATTTCTCTTGAATAACGTTCAAACTAAACGTGTACTTATGGATCCAAGTAGCTCGGCCAACGTGATCAGGTTAAAGGTGGTAGAGCAGCTCGAATTGCTCGATCAAATCGTACCTACCTCCCGAGCCTCAACGACTTCAACATGGCCGGTGAAACACCGAAAGGGGAGATCACCCTCCCGGTCAACGTGTCCGACACAGTTCGAAACACAAAATTTCATGTCATCGAAGATGACATGAGATATAATGCACTGCGTCAACTCTTCATCAGAAGATAAAGTTTTCGACAGAAGACGGTATAAAAATGGTATATGGAGAACAACATGCAGCGAAGGAGATGTTTGCGGTTCATGAGGAGGAACCAACCTCAATATCCTCCACCTCGGAGGAGCCAGAGGACAAACAGACCCCCGAGAATGACGAAGAAGACTTCCTCGCCCCCGAACCATCATTGCCCCCGAAGAATCGGATGCAACAAAATCAACAGTTGATGAGCTGGAGCAAGCCATTTTGATCGAGCACCTCCCAGGTATACCTGGGAATGGGACTAACCCCCGAACTCAGGAAAAAATTCAATCAATTCCTTATTAATAACATCGATTGCTTTGCGTGGTCCCATTTAGATATGACAGAGATCCCACCAGAAATAACCACCCATCGACTATGTGTCGACCCCAGGTTCAAACCGATAAAGAAAAAAAAGAAGACCTCAGTCCGAGGTAAAACATGCGTTCATCAAGGATGAGATAACAAAGCTCCTCAAAATAGGATTTATTAGGGAAGTAAAATATCCCGAATGGTTGGCCAATGTGGTGGTAGTTCCCAAAAAAGAGAATAAGTTAAGAATGTGCGTAGATTATAAAGAGTTGAATAGAGCGTGCCCCAAAGATTCATTCCCGTTGCCCGACATTGATCGCTTGACCGATGCCATGGCCGACCATGAGATAACCAGGCTACCCTCGACATAAGCAAAAGAGCTTCGATCACATCAACTCCAAACAATAAAAATGCTTCAAAACAATTCAGCCATCAAGCGAAACCTCCCGAGGTGCTCGCCCATCGTCACATAACGGCTTGCAATCGAGGTTCTTATCGAACCATCAAAGAGTCGGACGAACACAAAAAACTTCAATGAGGGAAAAATAAAGCCTAAACTAGAGGTCGTGCCGACCCTACGCGTAAGAGCCACTGTCACTAGGTTGAATTAAAAGGTCGTACCAAACCTACATGTAAGAGCCAATGTCGCCAGCTTAAGTCAAAAGGTCGTACCGACCCAACAAGTAAGAGCCTAAGAGCCAGCTTAAACTTCAAAAACCTAAGGGTCAATGGGCTCGAGTCAAAGTCCGACTCGAAGACTGAGCCCTTCACAATTAACTAAAAAGTGCCTAAAGGCAAATGCGTAAGAGCCTAAGCGGCAACCTATATTAGAGGTCCTACTGACCCAACGCGTACGAGCTTAAGGGCCTATCTAAAAGAGCCTCAAAGCCGATGAGTGGTCGCACCGACCAAATACGCAAAAGCTCAAAAGCCTTTACATATATGTTAAAAGGTTCACAAGGGCGCATTTACAAGGCCTATGACTAAAGCCCCTACAAGGGCAAAAAGCAAATAAACCTTAATCTACCACCGGGGCTAGACCTTCGATGGCTCCCTTGGAAATTGTGCTTTCAACAGCATCGGCCATGACCCCCGGGTTTTCATCTGCCTGTTCCCCTTCGAGGATTCTGCCTCCACCTTCATCATCTCCCGAGCCACTGCTCGACTCGCCTTCAGAAGAAAGTAGGGCCGCGACCTCCTCTTCCAGGGTCTTCACCCTCTCGATCTCGGCGAACATATCGATGATCCCCGAATACACATCCTTGAGAGCCTGCCTCTGAGATTCTAACCGGGCATGCTTCACGGCTAGGGACAATTGCAGCTCGGCCTCCTCGGACACCTTCCTGGCCTGAGCATTTGCAGTAGCAGCATCCTCTTTGTACGAGGATACGAACGCCTCGACTTCAGCCCTAACCTCAGATACCGCAGCAACTAACTCAGTATGTAGACACTTATACATATTACTCTCCGCCCTCCAGTCATCAAGTTGATGCCCAACCGAGACCACCTCCCCCTGGAGGTTATCTCTCTCAAAGACTATCTCACTCACGTGCCGTTTGAGTTCGAGAATTTCAGAGTCCCTGGCTTGGAATTCTTCCTTCATTAAGACATCTTTCTTCTCAAGCTGCAAAGATCGACCCGAAGGTGTTAAAGCGCTGAAGTTGAATAAACATCTAGACAAAAAACAAATAAGAGCTATATAACCTTCTCAGTAAGATGAATCCTTTCTCGGGACGCCGCCTCCAAACAATCCCAAAGGCTACAGAGTTCCTCCTCCCTCTTGATTGAAAGAGCTCTGAGCTCATCAGCTTCCAAGGTGAGCTTCTTGTTCTCACCATCGTAACGAGTCAGCTCAGTTTGATACCTGGAAAAGGTCTGATTGTAAAGCACCTTGGCCTGGAATCATGGAAGAAACAAGGTTAGCAGGACAAAGATCAGGGCACTGAGCAGAGTTTACAAGAAAATTACCTGCTCACAGAGCCTGTCGATCTCGCTAAAAATAAGCGATGCGTCAAGCTCAGGCTTTCCCTCAGGCGCAGCAAAAAGCTTTTCAAAAACATTTTTATCTCCGACGGACGCCCCCACGTTGAAAGACTCTTTATTTTAGGCATCTTGTATCTCCCTCGGAGAAAAGTCGATCCCAAAGGGGAATCGCTCACTTCAATAACCCCGAGTGGATCAATCGGGGCTGTCTCCTATTTTTGGAGAGCTTCATAGCTGGGCTCCCCTAGACCGCTTAATGAACGTACCTCAGCTCGGGGAAAGTTTTGGCCAATTAACTCGGGGATATCACCCGACGCACCCTCGAAGGTCTCTTCAGTCCGAGGTAGGGCAACAACGGAATCGAGTCTCGATTTAGAATCCATTGACTCTGCAGTACGTGGGACAGTCACTTTTTTCCCTTCGTGGGTGCTTCCGAGGAATCATATTTCCTTTCGCCTTTAGCTCGAGGACTCCCTGGCACTTTTAGAGTTAAGATTGCTGAATCAGCCTTGGGTTCTTCCACTTTGGTTTTCTTGGATTTCGGAGAATGAATCAATGGCCTCATTCGTTTTTTCTTCTCTTCATCAGGTTTCGGGGTATCCGCTTCACCAAGCGGTGCTTCCCTCATCAAAAAGGCCTCCCCCAGACCTGCACAAATACAAAATATAAACACAGGGAATGAGGACGCTATCAGTGATAGTTCTTTTGAGAGATACAAATTAAAGCAGAAGTAAAGGCTCACCGTGGTCCTTGGCTTCCCATCGAGCTTGGGATAGGTCGCGCCACACATGCTCAACTTATGGGCAAATCGAATCCAGCTGGTTGACCTAGCCTGAGAGGTCCTTGACTGCATTAGGGTACACTACGAAGGCTACATCAGCGGAGGAAGTCAGTTCGTAGGAAGGTGTACCCAAAAAGAAACGAGAGAACATTTAATCATTATATCTACTTACGTTTCATGTTCAACCTTCCAGGGAACGGCATCCTCTCCACTGGAATCAGGTCTGAAGTCCTAACTCGGACAAAATGACTCATCCACCCTCCATTCCTAACCTCGTCAGTACAAGCGAAAAGGGCTCTCGAGGCCCGACAATGGAGCTTAATCAGGCCCCCACGAAAGAGTCGCGGGCATCGCCTTAATCATGTTCGAGTAGTATCTGGTCAAGTAAACAAAGCGCCAGAACGAAGGATGAATTTGGCCGAGAGTCACCCGATATCGTTCGTAGAAGTCGAGGATCACGGGGTTTATTGAAGGCGAGGATGGCTCCACCAGGCCGAGGGTAAATGGATAAGTATACACACTGAGGAAGACGTCCTTGTATGTCTTTATGTCCTCCCCCTGAGAAGGAACCTCCACCAACACTGCGTCCCCCCACCGGCAGTCGGTCTTCACCTTTTCGGCATATGTTATTAAACTAATATATCGGGACACAGGTTCACGACGTCCCTACTTCGATAAAGGTTTGTTAGTCTTGAAGTCAGAGGTCGTTTCAAAGGCTCCTGGGATGCATTCCCCAACATGAGAAGGTGTTGTCGCTTTTCCCTTAGATAAGCATGAGGAAGAGGAAGGCACATCTTCCTGAGGGATAGAGGTGGATGTTTTCAACATTCTTGTTAAAAGATTTCAAAGGAGAAATGAAATTATAATCAGAAGAGAACACAAGAGAGATGTAGGAAGAACTCTTTTGAAGGTTTGATGATGCAGTGGAAAATAAGGGGCGAAGGCAAAAGTATTTATAGAGGCCAAACGTGTACGTTGGAACGGACCAAAGATAGCCGACCGCTGTAATTGATTCGAAGGCTTTTCAAGTGCTGCACGGAAGCGACCTTTAGACACCCTACTTGTCGCATCAATCGCTTGATAGAGCGTTTCTAATGTCGTGATAGAAATATCTAAGAGGCAAGAATTCAAGACCTTTTCTTATCATTTTACTCTAAGAAACACGAGGACTATCTGTACATTGCTAAAATCGGAGAGCACGATTTATGGTCATTGCGGCATTCTGTGGCTTCACCTGGAGAGCCCGAGGAAAAGTTCGAAGTTCAACCCCGAGGGTTCCTTAGCTCGACCTCGGGGCAGCACAAATCGTTGGCTACCTTGGGCAAGCGGGAGATTCCCAAGGCACGTGACTAAAGCTGACAGTACCCGCAAAAGTAGTACTAGTCTGTACCAGGCTAGCAAATAGCAGTACCAGCTACATTTCTTTGTAATAATTATGCATGTACCATGTTGAGATTTCCCCTTCTATATAAAGGGAACCCTTATCATTTTGTAAAGTGTTATGATATTCAATACAAGAACAAGAACATCCTCTGCTCTCTAACTTAAACATATTCTCCCTTGATTTTATTGCTTATATTCATTACATTGCCTACGTTTACTGTGTTTCATTGATTGTTCTTCATTTATAACTCATCATTGATCATAAAGAGCTCCTATAAAAGCTCTTAGAACTATTAGTCCTTCATCGGCTATCCACAGCCTAACGCTTTAGCTCGACCTTGAGGCCCAGTACAGGATAGCTCGAGGCCCCGATTCTCGGCTACTTAGTTTGCATAACGTTCTATCTTCAAGCTCTTACCTTATTTTCTAGTCTCACACTTAGAATCTACTGCCTAACAACTAGCATAAAACTAAATCACGTATTTTTAGAACCATAAAATCAAATCTAATTGTAATTACCATTTTCAAGGTAAGCAACATATTTGGTTGAGGTCCTGAGGGCCTCGGTTAATTTTGGATGGTTAACGGAACAAGTTTTGAAGTTTGAAGACTGCTGAAGTTGGCTTGTGTCTTGTGTAATCACACCTGCGAGGGTATTGTCGTAGCTGCGATGCTGTAGTTGCGGCGGGATTGGTGCAGATGCTGAGCTGGGGCTGTCCTGGGGCAAGCATAGGTGCGAAGGTGGATGCGCATCTGCGAGCCCGTAGATGCGAGAAGGGCCCTGTGTCGCGCCCCTTTTTTCCTCCTCGCGGAAAAAGTTCGGGTTTCGACATTCCATGGGGGAATCGACTCGTTTCCTTTTGGAATTTGGGTATTTGAAGAGTCGCCACCTAACGGATTATGGTGCGTTAGTCACCTAGAGCGATTAACTCTTAGACTAATTTGCATTACCAGAGATTTAGGGTAAGGGCTCGAAATAACCTTGAGGGGAAGGCATTAGGCACCCCTCTCGGTCCACAACGGTGGGTCCCGGCCGCACTTATACTTATGAATTAGTCCTTTAACAAATAAGTAGTTAAAACACATAATTGCAAATAAAGCATCTTGTACATTGTATGACTCAAATAATAAGACAAAGGCTTTGAACAAGTTGTGTACATATAAAAAAAGAGTAAAGTTTTAGACAAAGGGAATTTGGGAAGGAGGGGTCCTAGGTTGGTTAGCCTACAGGATTACCCCACGCAATGCCCGATAAACACTCCTCAATGGGGAGCTACACGTGACATTAACGCATAGTCATCATATCCATATCTACCCTTCCCACCCCTTAGTGGTTATTAAGCGAATGTTATTTAGCGATCTCTATGCGTGCTGTTACCCATCCCTTCTTAATGGTCCTGGAGGAGAAAATACTATAGGTAGTTACCTATAGGTAGTTCTAGACAGACCCCTAAGGTTTAAAGAAGAAAATACTAAGGCGACAAGCAAGAACACATATGACTTTAGCAAATAAAAGCAGGAAGGAGCAAATAAGAGGCTCAGGTTTACCTCCGCAGGTAATACATGTAAACAGCACGACTCAAACACAAACAAGGGCAGTATTATTAAACGGGATCCTAAGACATGATGTCTAGGTGAGTATCAGAACACAAGAGACATGCAGATTTATTTTTTTAAACATAGAAGCAGGGGCCTAATCAGTTTGCCTACTGATTTTAAGCATGTTAACCATTAAGAAGTAAACACAAAGAGGTAGTTTCCAGTTTTATAAGAAATTTGATAACCTATGGCTTGCCTAGGCGTGGGATAATGCACTATTGTTACCAGAACTATTAAAACAGGGTACGAGATATTTTACCTAAAGCATGTTGTTCTAAGTTTTACAAGATACAGAATTATTACTAGTTTTACTTAAACAGGATAATTAGACGTGAGACTGTTTTATATCCTTTTTCATGCATCAGGAGTTTAACTAGGCGTGACTGAGCGAGTATGAATGAGATCCTAAACATGGTATCTAGTATGCACATATAAGGTTCAGAATGGTTTATATGCAGAATTCTTAAAGCAGGATTTCTAAATGCACAACAGGTTACAATATGATTTCAAAATATGCATAAGTAACAGTTTATTTTAAAGTTGTCGTTTATCCCAGAAGCAGGATTTCTAAGTGATAATAAGGATGTCAAAATGAGATGCTGAAAATAGTATACATAAAACCTATGAGCATGGTATCTAATGCATGATATGCTTCACATGTATTGGTCCTGAACATGAATTCTAATGCACATACAGAAAAATATAAACCTAAAACATGTTTTCTACCCTTTGATAACATGTATAGCTACCCTCCCCTTTTTCACTAGCCAGCCCCAATATTCGTTTACAACGAATATTACAAACTAACATTGAATGAATTACATTAATAGATAAAGAAAAATAAGAAGTTACACTATAGGGAGCCTGCAAATAGGCCCTGATTTCCAAAACCTCAACTGCTCAGATTGTTTCATAACCTTTTGTGAATATCCGGGTGTGTCAGAGTTCCTTAAGGACCTCAAGGGATCCCGGGCAGTGCTTACACCCAGATTTCACAACCATATTTGAGTAAGTGCAGTGTGGAAGGGCCAACTCTAATGCATCAGAGTTCAGAGGGATCTCATAGGGATCCCTAAGCAGTCACACACTAGAGGGGCAGAACTTAGGGATCTAAGAATAAAGTGAGAATGCTTGACATAGTTTTGAAAAAAAGTTTAAGTAGGAAAACAATTTGAAAAGAGGCTTGAAAATAGTTTTGTAAAACAACAGAGGAGTTATTCAATAAGACAGTTTTGAAAAGAGTAGGGCAATCAACAGAAAACAAACCAACCTCAGAACTAAAACAGGTTCAGCATCCCACATAGAACAAAGAACCAAGGCATGTTTAGCACCACAAGCCTTCACACAAGGGTAAATGGGAATTGGGGACAGGTAAAGCACATAATGGTAAACACATAACAGGCAGAAGTCTTTGGAATTGGTATAGATATGCTCAGAAACACTGATTAGACATAGTCACAGAATCAGCAATGCTTAAGGGGTTCAGTATAGGATCAACATAATTTAAAATCAATCCAAGAATCATACAAGTTTAGGAGTGCAAACTACTTAACAAAGAGATTCATACCAAAACCAGATATAGCAAGATCACATGGAGACAGACTACATAGAGGGGGGTAACATGTGCATACTGATCCTAAGGAAGGGGAGTACATAACATGCTAATTATGTAAACATATCAACCACCGGTTTCACAGCAAAACCATAAGTAAAAGCAGACTAGAAACTGGATGAATCGAAGTAATAAAAGGACCATATTGTATTGGGAACTTGAATTGAAATCAGAACATACTAGTAAAGAAGGTAGTAAACACAAAGTGAGGAGCAAGAGTGTAGAGTAATCAGCCTTGGCTTGTAGCCAGGTGACTTAGAACAATAGCAAGTAACCAGAGAAAAGAGAGCAGAAGAGTGTTTTTGTGTGAGAGAGAGTTTTTGAACCAATGTGTTTGTGTCTTTGGTGCTAATGAAAGAGCAAGGTACTTATAGTTTGAAAACAGGTAGAAAAAATAACGCAAGAATCATAGTTCAGCAGTAATTATGGAACTATGTACTAATTAGAATCAAATCAGTATAAGTACTTTCTTTAATTAAGGAGTTAAATTTAAACGATAACAAGAAAATACTAAATAAGGAAGGAAATCACATAAGGCTGAATATAACAAAAAAGGAAATATTTTCAGCATAGTACAAGTACACAACATGTAATAGAGACTAGGTTCAGCAGATTCTAATCAAGGAAAATACTTAAGAATCAGTTGACAGCATGCTCGACCATAGATTAAGGTAAGAAAATATCTTAAAGGTTAAAATCAGTAGAGAATATCACAAGAAATTAGTGAAGGATCAGTCACGGAGATTCAAAGATTAAAACAAATAGTACTGATTTAGGAGAAATTGACACAAATTTATGAGAACAAGCGGAATAAACACATAATAGGCAAGAATCAGAAGCCCTAATAAGCCAAATAGGGTAAAATCAAAAAAATTTAGGGATTCACATAGAGCATAGCATGAATTAATAGAATAAACATGACATAGGCGGAAGAAGCAAAAGTCAGAGACACTGATGAACAAAATAGGGTAAAACCACAGAGAATCATAAAGCTCATGAGAAACAAGCACATATACAGATTAAGCGAACATATTATCACAAAACAGACTCAGAATCCAGGATTAAAACCAAGAAACTTAGGGTTTTCAACATAATAACTCAGATAAAAAGAGAAAACTCAAATAAACGTTTAAACATAGTGAAAATCATAGATTAATACTAAAATCATAAGGAAAAGCCATTTTGAAAAGGGCTTAAGAAACCCCGGTTTGAAGATGACGGGTCGTTTTAGAAAAATCGGAAAATCTTTAAGGAAAACAACAAAATAACTCGGAATATAGCCAGATCTATTACAGATCTAAGAAATCAAGAGCTAATAGTTAGGGTTTCAGAGAGATAACCCAAAGAGAAAGAGAATCGGCCTAGAAACCACAGGTTCTAGCCGGAGATGGCAGGATCTTACTCGGACAGGCCAAGATTGGCCTAAGAATGACATGAAAAACCATGGGGGTGAGTTGAACCGCCTCTGGTTCCTTTATGGACCTCAAGGCAGCAGTAACCCTGCGTAGGAAGGAGCCATGAGGGCTGGGATGGTGGTGAGACCACCATAGTTAACGGCAAGTCGACGGCCGGTGAGAGTTTTAGGTTTTAGCAGAGAGAATTTGAGAGGTGAGGGGAGAGTGTAACGGCAGAGTGAAAGAGAGAAATGAGGGGGAATGGGGGGGCTAGTCTCTAGGGTTAATTAAGGAAAGGGGAGATCTGGACCGTTGATTAAAATTGATCAACGATCCAGATTAGACAAGGGATTGGGTCGGGTAGGATAAGGTATTGGGCATGGGGTATTTGGGCTGTTTTAATTGGGTTGAGGTCTGATTTAATTAGGCTATAATTGAAATGAAAGTGGCTATTTGTTAAATACCCAATGTAAATAAATTAAAACGATTTATAAAAATAGCTATTAATTATAAAAATGAATTTCATGCGTAGAAAATAATTTAAAAATGTTTATTTAGTATTTAAAAAATACACATGATTAATTTCTGGATGAAAATAGTACAAAATCATATGATTGGGCTATAATTGCAAAATTATTACAATTATAGCCAAAAGGTGCCAATTTGGCTAATTATGAAATAATTTGGTCTTAATAGGACCAAAAATAATACATTACATCAAGAAATGCTTTTGAAATCATTTGTGAGGTAATTTTGTAATTATTTCTTGGAAATAAAATGCTGGATAAATTAATAAAAATATAGGAAAATTGTGGAAAAATATCAATTACTAATCAATGCATCATTTTGAAGACATATGCAATTTGAAATATCTTTTGGGAAAAATTGGGTATCAACAGCTGCCCCTCTTTACCCGGGAAGGATGAAAGAGTTTTTGGGTAAAGAAATAATGACCAATTTTGACCGGGCGGGATGTTTTTGAAAGACAGAGGCCGGACTCCGGTCTTTGAGTTGCCTACATATCCCTGGTTTTACAGGAATCAGGTCATGTGTAGTTCTGGGTTCATCGGCAGAATATACCAACGAAGTTATTGCAAGAATGGGCACGAGATGCGAAAGCAACTATGGTGAGCGGTTAAGGTCCGAAACAGTTGAAGGAATTGGAGCGAGATCGCTCCTGCTAGGATGGCGGTTCCTTGCTGGTCACCTGCAGATAAAAGATGCTACGAACATGTACTTGTGAAAATTAAAACATGATGCAGATTCCCTTTTGGACCATGAAGATTGTCTTAGGATGGTTAAAGATGACGTTCTCGGACCATGAAGTCCTGGGCCATGAATTGTTTAGTGAGGGATTCGCAGGCCATGAAATGATATTCTTGCGCCGTGACAAATGGTGCCTCCGAACCATGATGCCTTTGAATAATGATATGCAAATTAGAGGGATCTTCAGGCCATGGCATGGTGTCTTCCGGCTCTGAGGATGATGCCTTTTAGACTATGACGTCTTTGGATAGATTGGCGATATTTCAACCTATGATATGCAATAACATGATGTTAACAAGACAAGGCTTAGTCTTGTGAAATGGAGGGTAGAGTTTAGCCCGATCGAAAAGCAAATAAGTAGTACTAGAAATAGAGCAATATTTGTGCGAAAAGGGACAATGCTTAGTCCCATGCGAATGTGGAGGCATGGACTAACCTCATGCAGATGTGGAGGCAGAGATTAGCCTCATGCAGATATGGAGGCAAGGATTAGCCTCGTGTAGATATGGAGGCAAGGATTAGCCTCGTGCAAATATGGAGGCAAGGATTAGCCTCGTGCAAGTATGGAGGCAGGGATTAGCCTCATGCAAGTATGGAGGCATGGATTAGCCTCACGCAGATATGGAGGCAAGGATTAGCCTCGTGCAAGTATGGATGCAAGGATTAGCCTCATGCAAGTATGGAGGCAGGGATTAGCCTCATTCAATTAGGGAGGCAGGGATTAGCCTCATGCAGATATGGAGGCAAGGATTAGCCTCATGCAAATAGGGAGGCAGGGATTAGCCTCATGCAAATAGGGAGGCAGGGGATTGCCTCATGCAAGTATGGAGGCAATGATTAGCCTCATGCAAATAGGGAGGCAAGGATTAGCCTCATGCAAGTATAGAGGCAGGGATTAGCCTCATGCAAATAGGGAGGCAAGGATTAGCCTCATGCAAGTATGGAGGCAGGGATTAGCCTCATGCAAATAGGGGGCAAGGATTAGCCTCATGCAGGTATGGAGGCAGGGATTAGCCTCATGCAAATGGGGAGGCAGGGATTAGCCGCATGCAGATATGGAGGCAAGGATTAGCCTCATGCAAATAACAAGTAGCAAATTAGAGTAGCGTATGTCTTGATGGAGATATATTCAGTGTTCGATGGCCTGATTGATAGTAATCTTGCTACGTGCATATATCTGCGGATGTTACCGTTGCGTCTGATGTGCCCGCGCTCAAAGAAAAATTGTATGCTTTGTGGGGGGGGAGGTTGGTTCGTGCTTCTATCCGCTGGTCTTGCTTTGCTCCATTCTGGGGCCCTTTTCAGTTTCCTAGGTAACTTGACTGTTACGGAAATAAAGTTTTCGAAAATATGCAATTATTGAAAAATAGAGTTATTTAGAAACATATTGAAAATATCAAGTAATTTAGATGAACTAGTGACTGTAACACATCTCAAAGGCATTGCAACTCTCTTATATTAGAATTTTGAGGGTTCTGCCCCAGATTGGTAGATGATCTTTTGACCGTTTGCACATAATAGGCCTTGTTGAACCCTCTTCGGAATTTTGAGAATCCTTCTCAAAATTCTGCCCCAGTTTCTTAGCTGATTTCTGACCGTCCGACACATGTTGGCGTCGGCTGGACTTGCTCCGGAATTTTGAGGGTCCTCCTCAAAATTCTGCCCCAATTTCTTATCCTGGGGGAAATGGAAATTTTATTATGATATGACCGAACCCATAAGGCTGCCACGGGAATCATGTCAAGCATAGTTCAATTACATCAGATGAGGAAATGTAAATAATATAAGCATAGTATCTCTTAACTGCGTCTGAATTGATTGGTTTTGGCCAGATTTCTCCGTCCATTTCTGCAAGTATGAGTGCTTCTCCTGTCAGCACCCTGTGAACCATGTACGGACCTTGCCAGTTGGGAGAGAATTTACCTTTGGCTTCATCTTGACGCGGGAAGATCTTCTTCAGCACCAGCTGCCCTGGTGCAAATTTCCTTGGTTTGACTCTTTTTGTAAGGCCCCGGAAATTTTCGCTAAGTAGTTTAGATTTCGTGATGTCATGTAGGCTTATTATAATATCTTTATGTGCTATTAACATGGTGTACATCAATTGGATTTGGTAAATATGTGTATAAGTCTTATGGTAAGTAATTTGGGGTCCAAGGAAAGGCCTAAGTCTAAGAAAAATTGAAAAAGTTCATAATAGGCTAAAATTCCAAATGAGCTTGCACTAGTCCATACTTTGGACGAGCATATCTTCGTGTATTTGAGGAGTTGTGGGATGCACAGCCTATCAAATTAAATCTCTTTGAGTCTAGTTTCCGACGCATCAAACCATTTGTCATTTGGAGGTGTATACAGAAAGTTACGACCATTTTACCTGACATGCATCACCAGCGTGCCCAGGCGCGCGGCCGCGGGGTGGACCGCGGGGCTTCCTGCCTGGAACTGCGGACCGCGGGGGAGCCTGCGAAATGTCTAAAATACCCCTGGTCAGTGTAAAAACCGAAGGGGGTATCACCTTTCCTTCATTTTTGTCATTCAAGCTCGAATTTGGCAAGATTTCTTCATCCTACGAAGACCTCCAACCCTTCCCATCTTCAAGGTAAGTAATCCTTATGATCTTGGTGTGAAATTACATCATTTATACACTAATATTGACGAAGTCTTCACATAATCACTTAGATTTTTCAAGAAATTCCTTCAATAACCCAAAGAAGGGTTTCGCAAGATTTCTTCCAAAAAGGTAAATCCTACACCTTAGACTTACATATATGGAGTTATTATGGAAATATGAGTATGGATTAAGTATTGTAACTCATGGGATAGTGATTGGAAGCCCTAGGTGCCTAACCTAGGTTGTGTTGGTATTGTAGAGATTGTGAGATGGGTTATTGAGGTATGATTCTTGGGGGTAATAGTATTATGTATACATGCATGTACAAATTAGGCTTTTGGGAAGATTGATGCATATAAATAAATAAAGATGGGGTTGGGGAATGAAGGAAGTCTTGTAAAAGAGATTAAAAATCAAGATGCTCAACTAGTGTTCGATAAAATGCTCAAATGAGTTGAAACCATGAATACCTTCCTAATTTGTGTTCTATTTTGTTATGTCTCAAGTAGATTGGGATTGCTAGAATTTCCGAAACGTCGTAGTAACTTAAGGAATGCTTAAACGAGGTATGTATGGCTAACTTTGACTCCTGTAGAATCCCCTTGTTGTGACGAGCATACGGTATGTGTACCTTGTATGAAAATATGTGAATTGATTGCCTTAGTTGATTTCCATACCACCAAGTTATATGTGATTGTGAGAAGTGATTTGATGTGCCTATCTTGTTATGTGCAAAGGTTGTAAAAGCTTGAGGATGTCGACATGGAAGTATGTGTTTACTTATGTGAACTATTTGTGAATTCTTGTGATTAATGTGCCTTGAACGTTGTTGGTTAAGTCTTCCGATATGATAGTGCAAGTAGATGGCAATAAACCAAGTTGTGATTGTGAATGTGTTATGTGGTAAGAACTGTGAAACAAATGATGGAAAGGAATCGTAATTGGTGCAATTCAAACAACTGTGGTAATATTATGTGTGGCTTGACGTGGGAAACTATCATTGTGACATAAATTGTACATTGGGCTGTTGAAAAAGATGGAAATAGGCATTGATGGTTATGAAAATCCTTTGTGAATTGTGCTGCTATTCCTTGAAGAACTGTTGTTGTTGTCGTTGAGATTTGTTGTTGTTGTTCTTGAGACTTGTTGTTGTCGTCCTTGTGAATTGTTATTGTGGTGCTATTGTTTGTTAGTTGTGATTGTTCGGTGGGATCGGGTTGCGCGCCGCAACACGAAGTAATAAGGTGTGGGTTGTGGTGATAAGGGTGGCCGAGGTTATAAGGGTGGTCGCGGTAATAAGGGTGGAAAGTGATCGAAATCACTATTGAAATGAAAATATGAGAAAATTGTGAAATCATTGATGTGATAATGTTGAAGGGGAAGAGGAGAGATTGTGAAACTTGTACCAAGTTATATGTGATTAAAATTGTGAAATCATTGATGTGATAATGTTGAAGGGGAAGAGGAGAGATTGTGAAACTTGTTTGGCTTTGACTGTTTCTTTCCCGTGCATTTGATCGTTGATTCTATTGATGTCTATTACTTGTGTGTTATTTGATTTTACTTGGGGTAAAGTTTGTTCATACATACCAGTACAATTCAAATGTAGTGACGTCCCTTTTGCCGGGGGCGCTACATTCATGTTATGATTGTAGGTGGTTCTATAGCAGGTACTCCAGTCCACCGACAGTAGCACCTCATCCACTTTCCGTCAGCTGTATTGGTGAGCCCCTTTCCTCTCGGGGCCCTGCGTGGCTCATGCCGCTTTTTCTCCAGGGTCTGTTTTGGTATTTGTGTAAGGTATAGCTGGAGCCTTTTTGCCGGCATTTCCATATTATTCTTTAGTTGTATTTAGAGGCTCCGTAGATAGGTTGTGGGTAGTGTCGGGCATGGGAATTTAAAATAGAAATATTGATGTTTGGCAATAATGTATAAAACTTGTAATACCTTTAACGTGGCGAATGAAGTTGCTAATGAAAATGAAATGGAAATCGTTTGTGATATGTTTATAGAATTTGATTAATGGAGTCCATCTCCTATTTATTCATGAGTTAGTTTGGGTAGAACGAGACCTAACAGGCTTGCTCGGTCGGGTTTACTCGGTTGAGCGCCGGTCGCACTCCTCGGATTTTGGGGCATGAAAAACTTAGTATCAGAGCCTAAGGTTTTAAAGTATCCTAGGATGTCTTGGAGTCGTGTCTAGTAGAGTCCTTCTTATCGGTGTGTTGTCGACCACATCTATAAGTTGGAGGCTATTCAGATATTTAGGAATTCCACCCTTCTTTGATACTCCAATCGTGCTATAGAGCTTAAGTTAGGGAGTTGATTTCCTCTCTAAGTCTTATTCTCAAGATTGGTAACCTTGATACCATTATCCGCGAATTTGAAGCATGTGAGGAGGGATTGATCCCACCATTGAGTCCGAGTGGATTGCCCAAGGACTTGTTAGGAGAATGTATTGAGCTGTGGATGGATTGGTAAAACATATCGCTAAGAGGGGAGTGTCCTTGTCCCTATTGATGTCTCTGCACCATCAGATCATGTGGTATATGTAACGACCCGGCCGGTCGTTTTTGGAATTTACGCCCCGATCCCCGATTAACTACTTCCCCTAAGTTCATTTCTGCTATTTTGGTTTGCCGGGACGTTCGGTGTTGGGATTCGGAGTGTTTTGGGACACTTAGTCCCTAAATGAGAGCTTAAGAATTAAAAAATGGTCCGTAATCGGAACAGTGTGAAGAAGACCTCGGAATGGAAATCCGATGGTTCCGTTAGCTCCGTTAGGTGATTTCGGGGTTGGGAGCGTGTTCAGAATGTATTTTGGAGGCTCGTAGTTCATTTAGGCTTGAAATGCCGAAGTTTGAATTTTTGAAGTTTCTGGTTCGATAGTGAGTTTTTGATCCGAGGGTCGGATTGGAATTTCGAAAGTTGCAGTAGCTCCGTCATGTCATTTGGGATGTGTGTGCAAAATTTCAGGTCATTCGGGCGAGGTTTGGTTTGGTTTTTGATCGAAAGTGTGTTTTGTTGGAATTTGAAGTTCTTAGGCTTGAATCTTTGATTTAATCGGACTTCCGGTGTTGTTTTAGGTGTTTTAAGGATTGGTACAAGTTTGAATAAGGTATTAGGTGGTATTGGTGCTTTTGGTTGAGGTCCCGGGGGCCTCGGGATGATTTCGGGTGGTTAACGGGGAGATTTTGAAGTGTTGCAGCAACTGGTTCTTTTCATCTTCTGGTATTTTCGCTTCTGCGGCTTGGGAACCGCAGAAGCGGTTGGATAATCGCAGAAGCGGTTTGGGGCAGAGTTTCCAGGCGTCGCAAATGCGTAGGAAATTCCGTAGGAGCGGCCTCGCATCTGTGAGAAAATAGCCGCAGATGCGGCCGTTTGGCTTTTAGTTGGAACCGCAGAAGCGGTGGATAATCCGCATATGCAGAACCGCATAAGCGGTTGACTGGACCGCAGAAGCGGATGTGGTCTTTTAGTGAGAGTCGCAGAAGCGGCTCACTTTTTGCATAAGCGGGACCGCAGAAGCGGTCCCTTGTCCGCAGAAGCGGAAATCCCTGGGCAGAAATAGAAATTTCGAGGGTTTGAGTTCATAAGTTACAAAAAATCAATTGAGAGCTCGGTTTAAGGCGATTCTGAGTGGGAGTTGAAGTGAAGATCACTGGGTAATGTTTTGTTGGTCCCTTCTTGTTATATTTCATCATTATATAGTTAAATCCACCATTAGAATTCGAATTCAAGGTCAAAATTTGGGGAAAAATTGGAAGAAACTTCATACACCTAATTATTGAGTTTTGAGTGGGCAATTGACCTCCGATTTGGGAGATTTTTATATGGTTAGACTCGTGAGAGTACGAGGGTTCTGAAAATGCAAAAATTATTCGATTCCGAGACGTTGGTTTGAGGGGCGTTTTGGTCATTTTACCTATTTTCGCGTCCTAGCTTAAAATTTAATAGTGGAATCAGTTGTTTGCAATATTACTTATGATATATAATTGAATTAAATAGATTTGGGCCATTTGGAGTCGGATACTCGTGGCAAAAGTGTGATTTCGAGTTGATTTTGGTGCCGATTCGAGGTATGCGGCTTGTCTAACCTTGTGTGGGGGACCTTTCCCCTTAGGATTTGTCATTTGTTGATTTGAGTGCCTTGTACGCGAGGTGACGGGCGTGTACTTGAGCCAACTGTTGGAAATCCGGTTTTTCTTAAGATATTGAGATTGAGTTCCTTTCATATTTGCTTTATTCTACTTGCAATTATAACTTGTGCTAGATTAGGAAAGCATGTTTAGTTGATTTAACTTGCCTAATTACTTAAGTTGCCTTAACTATACTACGTGAAGCATGCTAGGCCAGTACTACCTTTTTCTTGTCTTTTGTAGTTTCTGTGTACCTTCTGGTTGTGATTGCACATTTACATTGGGACTACGGATGTGGGATTCCGGTAGCTCCCCCCCTTGTTTGTTTACTTTGGGACTACGGGTTCGGTTCCCGGTAGATTCCCCTGCACTTTTACTTTGGGACTGCGGGTTAGATTCCCGATAGATCCCCCTGCACATTGATAGTTGGACTACGGGACGGTATCCCGGGAGATCCTTTGGATATACACATATGATGGACTACGGGACGGTATCCCGGGAGATCCACTGGACAGTTGAGAAAAGGACTACATGACGGTTTCCTGGGAGATCCTCATTGTTACCATTGGTGTTGAGTTGTACTTATTTTGTGGTTGTTCCGTTCTTGTGTATTTGCTATTGCCTTGCTTAATCTGTCTTATATCACTACTATATTTATTATTCTGTTAGATTATCATACTGTTAATTATTGTTATTACTATATTTTGTGTCAGTATGGCCCTGACCTCCTCGTCACTACCCAACCGAGGTTAGGCTTGGCACTTACTGAGTACCGCTGAGGTGTACTCATGCCCTTCCTGCACATGTTTTTCATGTGCAGATCATCCAGGTACCTCTACTCAGGCGCACTATCAGTGAGGCAGGAGGACTACAGAGACTTCGAGGTAGATCTGCTGCGTCCGCAGACCGACGAGTCTCCCTCTTATTCTATCTTTAGTACTTAGTTTTCCTTCTTTCGGTTGTTAGAAATTCTGGAGTTTGCAACCTTTACTATACACTTCTGTAGCCTGTGTTGCCCGTGAGTTTCCGGGTTTTGGGAATTGTTTTAGACTTGTGATATTGAGTTGTACTTGCCAAGCGGCATTCAGTACAGTTTCCTTTAGATATTTGAATTGATTTTCTCTATTTTTCCGCAATTATTATATTTCCGCAAAATCTCAGGATTACCTAGTCATGGGGACCAGGTGCCATCATGACATGTTCACGGTTGGTGAACTAGGGTCGTGACAAGTTGGTATCAGAGCTCTAGGTTCATAGGAGTCACGGAACACATGCCGGTTTATTAGAATCTCGCTGATCGGTACAGAGACGTCTGTACTTATCTACGAGGGGCTATGTAACCGTTTACGAAAAATCTTCTTTTCATTTGAATTCCTTGTCGTGCGATATTTTGACATCAATTCTAAACTTCTGACTTCTATTCTCTCACAGATGGTGAGGACACGTGCCACTAGAGATGATCAGGCACCCGCACCCCCTACTGCAGCCATCCGAGGCCGGGGCCGGGGGAGAGGCCGAGGACGCGCATGTGGTGTAGCCAGAGCACCTGCGCGAGCTACCGCCGAGGTACCACCAGCAGATCCAGCCAGAGCCCAGGCACCTGGCACACCTACTACTGCCACTACTACTCCAGCGCTCCAGGAGACTTTGGCTCAGTTCATGAGCATGTACACCACCTTGGCTCAGGCGGGGTTGCTTCCCCTCGCCACATCCCAGGCCGGGGGAGGAGCACAGAATCCCGCCGTCCGCACTCCTGAGCAGCGAGTGCAGGTTGAGCAGGTTCCCGAGATTATTCCCCCACCGCCTGCAGCGCCAGTTCAGCCCGAGGATGGGTCAGCTGCTTCAGAGGACGAGCAGCGGAGACTTGAGAGGTTTAAGAAATATGATCCCTCAGTGTTCGATGGCTTAGCATCAGACGATGCCTTGGGATTTCTAGAGGAGTGTCATCGTATTCTTCGCACTATGGGCATAGTGGAGTCCAGCGGGGTTTCTTTCACTGCCTTTCAGCTTCGGGGAGTTGCCTATGATTGGTGGCGCACTTATGAGTTAGACAGTCCAGTCGAGGCTGCTTCACTAACTTGGACCCTGTTCTCGGACATGTTTATGAGAGAGTTTGTTCCCCAGAGCCTCAGAGATTCATGGCGCGCAAAGTTTGAGCACTTGCGCCAGGGTGCTATGACTATTTCAGAGTATGCCATCCGTTATACCAGGATGGCCAGGCATGCACCGGCTTTGGTTGCTACAGTTCGAGAGAGAGTTCGCAGGTTCATTGAGGGCCTTATTCCACCTATCAGGTCTAGCATGGCTTGAGAGTTGGAGATGGACATTCCTTATCAACAGGTAGTGAGCATTGCTAGGAGGATTGAGGGTATGCTCGCCAGGGAGCAAGGAGAGAGGGAGGCCAAGAGGTCTCGAGAGTCGGGTCACTACTCTAGTGCCCGTACCTCATCAGCAGGTCGTTGTGGCAGAGGTTATTCGGGTTGCCCTATACATTCAGCTCTTCCAGCAGCCGATAGTACTCCAGCTCCAGCTCCACCTCAGGAGCCTTATTATGCACCTCCAGTTTCTAGCACGCCTCCTGCGCGGGGTGCTTCCAGAGGTCAGCCCAGCAGGCCTAGTCCCAGCCAGTCACAGCCACCGCGTCCTCCCAGAGCTTGTTTTGAGTGTGGTGATACACGCCACATGGTTAGGGACTGCCCCAGACTTGGTAGGGGTGCATCTTTACAGACTGCTCAGCCGCAGCGTGCTCCTCAGAGTTCTCAGGCCATGATCACAGCTCCAGCAGCTACCCCACCTGCCCAGCCGGCCAGGGGCGGAGGTCGGGGAGATAGAGGCCACCCTCGAGAGAGGGGCCGGGCCAGATATTATGCTATTCCTGCTCGTACTGAGGCTGTTGCCTCCGACTCCGTCATTACAGGTATTATTCTGGTTTGTCACAGAGAGGCATCGGTTCTATTCGATCCGGGCTCTACTTACTCTTATGTGTCTTCTTACTTTGCTCCTCATTTGGGT
>NC_031997.1:38101942-38155001 GCF_001879085.1 Nicotiana attenuata | reverse complement strand
TGAAAAAGAACATTTACCATTCAAATTGAAAATGAAAATAAAAGAATATTAACAATATTTACAATCACCATTTAATAATATTAGTATTAGAATTGTGATAAATCGAAATTCGGACCTATGCACTACCCGTTACCCCAGCCAATACATCAGCCCAATACCCTAATACCCAATACCCAAACACCCATTAACCCAGATCCATACCCGTTTAAAAACCCGCCCCAGCCCCTCTTTAATATCCTGGCCGTTGATCTCAGAGATCAACGGCCCACATTTAGCCTACCATTTTAAATTACCCAACCCCAAGCCCTAATCCCATTCTCTACCATCTACCGCCCTTAAACTCTCTCAAACGCTCTCTTCGTCTCTGCAAACCCTAGCGCCATAACCTCTAATCCCCTTCAATTCCAACCCAAAAATGGAATCAATCGGTGATTCCCTTACCTTATTGAACATTCCCCATTACTGGCTACCCGTTTATGGTGTTACATAATTGCTTGCCTAACATGGCAAGCAAATCTCCCTTATTTTTGAACCAAATCTGGTTCAGATCTTTGCCTCTTTCCATCTGTGTTCGTTCTCGTTTCTTTTATGGCATGAATCTCTGAGATTCTTCACGATTCTTTGCTCACCCTAAAACTAGGGTTCAGATCTTCCTAAGATCTAATACTGGTTCGTGATTCTTTAATTATTTTTCCTTTAGTATTTTCGTATATAAGTCCCTGTGAATTTTATTATAATTTTTCTTTGATATTTCTGACTAATTTTTACTTACCCAATAATTAGGGTTTTTGATTCTTTGAAATGGAACCAAATCTGGTTCAATCCTTAATTATTCCCGTCTATATGTCTCTGTGCATCCTATTATAACTCTCTTCGTTAATTTCTGACTAATTTCCACTTGCCCTAAATTAGGGATTATGATTCTGCAAAATCAAACCAAATCTGTTTGACGCTTTAATTATTGTGTTAAAATCTCTGTCTATATTACTATATGTATCTCTTTGCTTGTTATTACTGCCGATTTTGTATATTCTGTCTAAAACTAGGGTTTGAGACTTTTTCCTTTCTCGTATGGTACTGATACCTTCCTTATTTCTAGTCAACCTACCATACTTTTATTATTGCTTGCCTTATTTGCCGTGAGACTAACTGTTAATTGATATTTTCCTTATTCTACTTGCCTGATTACCCGTTAATTGACTGAACTCTGACTTCAATTGATTCTGGATTTATTTTCTTTCCTCATTTGTGTATGTTTGATTTATTCCCTTATTTTTCTGCCTAATTGAACACTATTTAAACCCTTTCCCATCTACCGTTTTATAACAAGACTGGAACTCTCATACTCTCACTAAAAACTTAGTTCTTTTACTCTGATTCTGTGCTCATTGTTTCTGGTCTTGGCCGGCTGAAAGCCAAGGCCAAGTAATTCTGGAACTTAACTGCTGTAGATATCTACTTGCTTTCTTGCTTAACTGGTAAGCCCTAATCCCTTGTCGTTTCATTCTCCATGCTTTTCATGATCAGTGTTACTTGAACAGCATGTCTTGAACCTTACTTTAGCATGATTCTACTCTTTATGCTCCTATGACTCTCTTCTAATCTTTTGGTTAACACTGTTAGTTTAAGATTAACTATTTTGAATAATATGAATCCTCTTATAAGTTAGCTTAATGTTCAATTTGTCCGGGCACACTGTTTGTTAATCCTGTATCTGTTTTGAACATTGCACTCTTAGGATACTACAAGCATGTAATTAGTTAATTTATCCTAATTTGTTACTCATGTGCCCTGTCTGTTAATATGTCATGTGGTGATCTGATTGCTTTGCCTAAGTTATTTCTGTTATTAAACAATGGTTGTCTTGAATGTCAGCATGCTCCCTTAGTGTAATTAAGTCTCTCTTCTAAATTAACCTGTTTGAAACTATGTTGTTCTTCTGAATGCAATTCTGTGTTCTAAACCTTGTTTCTTCTGAAATCAAACTGTTTTGAAATCTTCCCCTACTCCCTTTTATATGCTGATTTTTAAAGCCTCGCTCTTAGTCCCTTAGGTTCTATCCTCAACAACCCCAGTGTGAGCACTACTCAGGGTCCATGTGAGACTCTTATGAACTCTGACACACTGGGAACTGGTTCCCAATCTCTTTTAAAATCACTTCTGAGTACATGGTTCTGGTGTGAGCATTGCCCTGGGTCCCTGAGGCCCTTGGGAACTTTAATATGGTTCTATATGTGCTATGAGTGAATCACTCATGTTTTGGCTATGTTGTACCTATGAAATGAGCCTCAAAGTTGATTGGTGTGAAGGTCTGGTTCCCAGGTTCAGTTGGGCTTAATGAANATGTAATTTATTCATTTACTCTGGCATGTAATAAGTTTGTAACAAACAGATTCTGGGGTATATAGTAAAATTGGGAAGGGTCCTTACTCTCTTTGGGCAATCCGGGTAGAGATCCTGCCAATAGGGTTTCATTTGCTCTGTTAATCCTGTTTTACCTCATCTCTGTTGAAATCGTGTGAGTGATGTACTATGCTTGCATATTAGAAATCCTGCCAATAGGAAATTAAATTGCATTAGAGATTCTGCCTATAGGAAATTAATTGCATTAGAAATCTTGCCTATAGGTTTGTATTAACTTGTCCAACAAACATATGTTAGCAATCATGCCTATAGGACATCAATGTTGATCTAACTGCTTTTCTGGCAATGTGCACGATTTCTGTCCTTGTGCTACTCAATAGATATCATGCCTATAGGATTAAAATAAATTTCGAATCTAGAGATCATGCCTATAGGATTTAAATCAATCCAATAATGGGTATCATGCCTATAGGATTAAAATCAGTTTCAAACCTAGAGATCATGCCTATAGGATTTACGTCAGTTCGACATTAGAAGTCATGCCTATAGGATTTACGTCAGTTCGACATTAGAAGTCATGCTCTATTAATTGGTTCTGAGTCCAATCGTCGTTTTAATCACTTAGACAATATGCCTATAGGACTTAATAACAATTCTGGATCTGTAACTATGATTCATTACTGTTTGAAGTACTCAGACGATATTCATTAAAACTAGCAGGCAACAGAAGGTCCTAATTCCCGCCTTAATGAAGCTGCTTCTATGTAACACTGCTCGCCTATTTTCTCACATAGATATCCTGTCTATAGGATTCTGCAGATTAATGAAACTTGTTAATTAATTGTGTGCATTTGCTGCTTATGTGCGACGGTAAACATGAGCCCATATTTGTTTTATACTTGCAAGTCCTAAAATGTTTTGTTTGTCGCCTAGTCTTTTACATTTTGAGCAACCTAGGCTTAGTCTAGAACTATCCCAAATAGAGGTCCTAATACCTCCAGGGCCATAAGTAAGGGACGGGTAGTGCACGCACAGGAACGAATTAGAATCAATTAGAGCGCTTAGGTAACAACTTAAATATAGTAATCGGGTAGCAGGAGATGATAGTCTGTGCCCGCTGAATAATATGAGTAACACCCCGACTCGAGGGAGTTACGAAGTATTATTTATGTTGCACGGGGTGATCCTTTAGGCTAAAAAATTTAGGACTCCCCATCCCTATTAAATAATCCTCTCGCTTCTTTATTAGACTAATTCACAAGTTAAGTTCAGCCGGACCCACCGTTGTGGACCTTGAGGGGTGCCTAACACCTTCCCCTCGAGGTAATTTCGAGCCCTTACCCGATCTCTAGTGATGTAAACTGGTAACATGAGCTATCTGCTCTAGGTACCCTAACGCACCTTAATTCATTAAGTGGCTACTCTTTCAATTCCAATTCCCTACTCTCTCAAAAAGGAGTTGTCCCAAAAATGTCGAAACCCGATTTCGCGAGAAAAAGGGGGCGCGTCAGGTAGAATTAGGGATTTTTGTATAATTGGAATTTAGACCTCGATTTGGGGTCGTATTTCGAAACTAATTACATATTTGGGCTCGAGGGTGAATGGGTGAATGGATTTTGGTCCAAACCTCGAGTTTTGACCAAGCGGGCCTGGTGTCGGTTTTTGACTTTTTGGGGAAAATATTTGGAAACTTATAATTGTGCATTGGAATTGATTTCTTTAGCAATAATTAATGTTATTAAGTTAATTATGACTAGATACGAGTGGATTGGAGGTGAAACCTAGAGGAAAAGACGTAATTGAGCTTTGAATTGGCTGTGGGATCGAGGTAAGTGTTGTGGCTAACCTTAGCTTGAGGGATTAGGTGTTGTTGTCTATTTTCTATGTGTTTGGTTGTTGAGTACGACATATAGGTGAGGTGAAGAGTACCTATACGTTGTTGCCGGGTCATAGCATGCGAGTGAGTCTTATTCTTATGATTGTTGTATTCTTTATTCGTATCATTCATGCTTAATCTGATTATTCTTCATGTTGAACAATTCTTATCATGTTTTACTGGAATTGGGTATTTTTTGAGTATTGACTCGAAGTTGAGGTTAACGTTGTGGAACTAAATATTGAAATGGGGCTTGTTATTAATAATTCTATTGCCTAGTTGCTATTGTTTTGTTGTTTGGGTGAGGAAGAGTGTAAAGCACGAAGGGTGATGTCGTGCCATTGCATATTTACTTTCATGTGAGGAAGAGTGTAAAGCGCGAAGGGTGATGCCATGTCATTGCATATTTATTATCATGTGAGGAAGGGTGTAAAGCACGTAGGGTGATGCCGTGCCATTTTATATTCATTATCATTGTTCTTTTGTTATGGTGAGGATGAGAGTAAAAGCACGAAGAGTGATGTCGTGCACTTGTTTTTGTTGTGTCTCTTTAATGTTCTATTCTCATGATCTTGTACTCCCCTCAGCATGTTTTTGCCCCTCCCGTTAATATGTGTTTAGTTTCTATTATCTGTTATTATGCCCGTATATTGCCTAACTGCACATGTTTATATATGTGTCTTGTCCTAGCCTCGTCACTACTTCGCCGAGGTTAGGCTCGGCACTTACCAGTACATGGGGTCGGTTGTACTGATACTGCACTCTGCACTTTCTGTGCAGATTTCGGTACCGGACCGTACTGACCTGAGTGAGCTGCTGCCTTCAGTCCAACAGGATACCCAAGGTAGATCTGCCGGCGTTCGCATACCCTGGAGTACCCTTCCAGTTATCCTAGTTTTCCTATTTTCTTTTAATTCGAGGACAGTTGTATTTTCTTTCAGCCATTATTTGTAGTAACTCTTAGAAGTTCGTGGATTGTGACACCAGATTTTGGGTATTCGTGTATTAGTACTTGGATTATTATGAATTCCCGCACTTCTTTACTCTATTTTGGCTTAATGTTATTTATTGATTTGGATAGTGATTAGCGTATTAATTCTTTATCTGTTGGCTTGCCTAGCATTCTGAAAAGTTAGGCGCCATCACGATCCTGACGGTGGGAAATCCGGGTCGTGACAAGTTGGTATCAGAGCACTAGGTTGCCTAGGTCTCACAATTCAGAACAAGCTAGGTAGAGTCTGAGAATTCGGTATGGAGACGTCTGTGCTTATCCCAGAGGCTATAGAGTTTAGGAACAATTTCACTTCTATTCTTCTCTGTCGTGCGATTTGATCTCTCAATGCTAATTGAACTTTCTACTATTGTTCTTTCGCAGATGGCGAGAACACGTACCGCTTCATCAGCTAATCAGCAGCCCGAGCCCCCAGTGGTAACTCCTACGAGGGACAGAGGCCGAGGCCGAGGCCGTGCTAGAAGCCGAGGCCGAGGCCGTGCTAAAGGCCGAGGCAGGGGCAGGGCTTAGCCTAGAGCTCGAGCAGCAGCACCAATAATGAAGCCTCAGGTGGAGTTTGATGATGAGGTTCCGGCCCAGACTGTTCCGGCAGGGCCAGCTCAGGTTCCAGAGGGGTTCATCGCTACCCTGGTACTTCAGGATGCTTTGGTCCGTCTAGTGGGCCTTATGGAGAGTGTTACTCAGGCTGGCACNAAAAAAAAAAAAAAATTAAGTAAAAATTTAGAAAGAATAAGAAATGAATAAAGCAACAAAACACTTATAAATTAAGGAGATGTTAAAATAGCGCAAAAATTAGGTATTCACAACGTCATACATGAAAAAATTATGATATTGGTTAATATGCTTCTAAGTATATTCCTATCCCTAAATTCAACTTTCGTCTTCCGAAACTAAGGAATATCCTTTTAAATTGATGTAGTCGTTGTATCCAACATGCTATATAGCTTAATGATATAGTCGTTGTATCCAATGTAATACTGCCATTATAGGATGAGATTTGCTGTTGGAAATCTCATTTTTTTTTCCAGAAATTCAAAATTTCCGACCGAATTCGGTCGAAAATTATGAATTTATATTTATTTTTTTTAAATAAATTAACAATTTATTTCAATTTACAACTCATTATTTATTTAAATAAAATTAACCTTTTTTTATATTCCGACCGATTTCGATCGGTATTTGAAAATTAAAAAAAAATTAATGGTTACAGAACGAATTCGGTCGGGAATTGAAGTTTGACAGTCAGTCAACGCTTTGAAATTTCCGACCGACTTCGGTCGAAAATTTCCGGCCATTTCGGTCGGTACACGTTAGCGACCATCATTTTTCCGACCAATTAAAACCGGTCCGGAATTGATCGATTTTTATCGATTTCCAACCGATTTCGGTTGGTTTTGGTGGACGAATTTTCACTATTTTTTAGTGAGAACATCAAGGTTGGCAAAATACATTTTCTGCAAAAGTTGCGGTAGCGTGGAAAGTTCCTTTCCTTAACGAATATCGGACTATCAGATGAAAGGATTATAAATACATTTATTTTGTTTACACAATATTAGGAGGGTGTTTGGATGGGCTCAAACCAGCTTTTAAGCACTTTTTTAAGTTTTGGAGTGTTTGGCAAAAAAAAAAAAAGCTAAAAAGTGCTTAGAAAAAAGCTAAAAGCAACAAGTTGGCTGACCCCAACTTTTTCAATTTTGGCTTAAAAGCCATTTTGGTTTGACCAAAAAAATTACTCTCTTGTCCCTTATAAGTTTTTATAATACCAAAATTACCCTCAGTCAAAGAAACCCTAAAACATTGTATTTCTCCTATTTTCTTCACTTTGAAGACTGCCGTCTCCTTTCATCTTCATTGATCTCTGCTTCATCTTTAATTTTTCTGCGCTTTTCTTCAAGCAATTCAGTGGAAATCAATTATCGTTTTAAGTTCTTCTCGATCCTTATTGTATATTTTTGTTTGAATAGGAAAATTTTACTGATTTGATTATACATGTCGTCGAGCAGTATTCACATCGCGCAGTAGTCATCACCTATCAACTTCAATCACGCCCCCTTCTTCTTCCTGTATATTCGCCTCCAATGGAGTCATCACCTACAGAAGATTGGATTATCAGTTAGATGCAAAAAAATAGTAGCACTCAATTTGAAATGCTAAGATGGTATTTTGTATGGTTTGGATATATTTTGGAGTTTTAAATGACAAAACTAGTGTTTAGACTTCACAAATACTTGGAGATTTCTTGATAATATGTCCAAATTGTCAATAACAAATGGAGCCAATATAGTTTGGTGCCTACCCGTGACTCTATAAAGCTTCACAACAATTATTTCAGCTCCTAAATTCAACGTTTCATACTTCATGCTGACAAGAATATATAATTACAAGTCCCAATTTTAAAACAATATTACACTTGAAGCTGCAATAATTAAAGATACTACATGTATTAGTATACCAATCAGCATTACATTTTACTATTCAACATCAATTGACCATGTTTCAAATTTAATCTCTATCCTTCTTCTATCTTTCACTGTTGAGTTTAATCTAATACAGGAAACCCTTAGGTTGGTCAAAACTCAAAAGATGGGTTGCTTGCACTAATATTCTTAACCAAATCATCACTGCCTTGTTTTTCTTTGTTACTGCTGGTATTGTTAATACTTGCTTTGGATATATTGCTGCATATGATGGTTGTAAAGTTTAAATGTTTTCAGAATTTGTTGTGTGTTGGCATAGGAGAGAGTCTGTATTAAGCATTTCTGATTACCTGCTTTTTATGGGTTCCATATTATTTAGTAACTTCAGCAGAAAAGTGGAAACAATACCCTCTAAGACTACTTTAGTACAGAGATTTGATTTACTTTGTATAAACCAATTACAACAAAAATTTAACTTCCAGATGGTACAGAACACATTCTTAGTTACATAAACCAACTTATTCATTATGCAATATTCCTAATGCTTGATCTGAGTTAACATACAAAAGTACTGGTATTACTATTATGCAACTTCAGTCTTAGCTTCTTGGTTGCTCTGCTTTCTTCAGATTATTTACATTCAGTTATGCCGGACAATGCTAAGTGGGACGATGATACACATATTATATTTATTGAGTTGTGTGAGCAAGAGGTTAGAAAAGGAAATAGACCAAACACTTACTAAATAAGATGGGTGGAAAAGTCTTGTTGACGTAGTTTGTAAGAGACGGAAAGTACTATGAATAAAAAAAAATGAAAAATCATTTGGATTTACATGAAAGGAGAAATGGACACTTTTTAAGCAGTTGATGAGAGGGGAGACGGGGTTAGGATGTGATTGCCACGAAAAATACGATTATGGCAGATGATGATTGGTGGGACCGAAAAAATTAAGGTACATCTCTCACATTTATCATATGTGTAATTTTTATTTTTGGGCATTGGTTTAATTTTATCAGTTTGATTAAAGTAGTTTTGATTTTCTCTTTTTACAGGGAGAATGCAAAATATAAGAAATTTAGGAACAAAAGATCTTTCGCTCATATGGTTTCGCTATGATGCACTGTTTGCTGATGTTGTTTGCCACAGGAAAAAGACACGTGCAATCAAATCAAGAACCATCATCGGGCATTGGACTTAATCTTGATGAAGAAGGAATCAATTTCATTGATGATTGTGACAAAGAACACTTTACTTATCTTAATGATGAAATGAGCGATGAAAGTGATGAATCTACAGAATATAAATTCTGTTATGTTTTCCAGAGCCATCACTAAAAGACAAAAATCAACTGATGGATTAGCACTAGTAGTCAAGTAAGAAAGAGTAAGAAAAGAACAGCTGCAACATCAATAAAAGAGGATATACACTCTCTCATAGAGTTTATGTCTAGCAAAAGCACTGCTACATCTCCTGCAGTTGATGAGACATCCATCGAGAAGTGTATTGGCACGTTGGAACGAATTCCGGATATTCTACCTGGGAGTGAAATTTACAGTTTTACTATGAATATGTTCCGCAAAAAAAATAACCGACAGATATTTTTGGGGATGCCTACTAATGAAGCTCGCAAGAATTGGTTGAGTTTAACTATCAGTTATACCTCAAGAAAAATGAATAGTGTATCGTTGTGGTTGAGTATTTTATGTAGACGTTATTATGGTTTTTATGTGTAAACTTTATATTGCTTCTTGTTTAGACATTGGGATTGTATCACTAAACTTTTATTAAATTAAAGCTTATGTTTGTGGTAAACTTTATGTTTGAAAGCCTTGGTTCTATTGTTAAGCTTATGTTGTTAAACTTCTGTTTGGTTCTGTTTGTGGTAAGCTTATATTGCTTCTATTGTTTGAAAGCACGATGAAAGCATATGTTTGTACATAAAGAAGAACTGAAGAAAGCATATGTTGAAAGCCCTCTTCAGTACTACTTAGAAAGCATATTGCTAAACTTTTTGTTTTCATTTTCAGTAAAATGGAGAGTTCAGACTCTAGTGACATAGTAGATCCTTATCCAAGTCATTCGTCAGACGATGAAGATGAAGAAGAACTGGATGAGATACAGAGGGAGCAAGATGAGAAGGAATGGACGGCCTTATGTCAAATTGCAGGTAAACTGATTTTGATGTATTACGAAAAATACATATGCAAGGAACCTTGTCGTACATCTAGTCGCTCTGGAAATGTATTTATTCAAGAGATATTAAGAGGAAACGAGACTCGTTGTTATGAAAATTTTCGATTGAGGAAGTCGGTGTTTGTTGATCTATCGAATGACTTAACTGAAAAGTATGGGCTTAAACCCACACGTGGAATGTCTATACACGAGATGTTAGGCATGTTCTTGATGACTTGTGCACATGGAGCTGGAAATCGATTGATACAGGAAATCTTTCAACATTCGGGAGAAACAATTCATAGACACTTTCATAGTGTCTTAAAGGTCGTTTGCGAGCTTGCAAGAGATATAATTAGACCACATCAAAATTATAATGATGGTGCAGGAGCTTACAAGCCATGTAATGGTCGATATCTCCCTTTCTTTAGAGTAAGCAATATTTTTACATAATTATTTTTTATTAAACTTATAAGTTAACTTTTATAAGTATTACTAACTTAAGTTGAATTTATACTTGTAAATATATGTATAATTGTATTGGAGCACTTGGTGGCACACATGTTAAAGCAAGATTACCGCAAGGTCAAGATACCATATATTGGACGTAAAGGTTATCCGACTCAAAATATTCTTGCTGTCGTAGATTTTAATATGTGTTTTACATTTGCATGGGCTGAGTGGGAAGGAGCAGCGCACGATAGTCGTATATTTGGTGAAGCCCTTCGTAGATCGGAACTTAACTTTCCACGTCCAATTGGAAATAAGTATTATCTAGTTGATGCAGGATATCCTCACATGAAGGGATATATGGCTCCATACAAAGGAGATAATGTAAGATATCACCTAGCACAATTCCGCCGCGGTGCAACAAGACAATTGTGAGAACCAAGAGGGCGAATTGAAAAATTTAACTATTTGCATTCTTCTTGTAGAAATATTGTAGAGCACACATTTGGGGTTTGGAAAGCAAGATGGTCTATTTTGTGAGACATGCCTTTCTATCACATTGACACTCAAAGAGACATCGTACTTGCTACTATGGCCATTCATAACTATATTAGAAAGAAATGCAATATGGATGATGCATTCCGAGCAGCTGAGAATGAGAGATATGTTCCATCTGTTGATCCTGATGTTGGTACATCTTTGAGAGCTAATAACAATATAATGCGGAAAATGTGGAAGAGCAAAGTGATCTTGTTTGGATGGGTCTTCGCGATTTGATTGCTAATGAAATTTGTGAAGTTTGATACTTGTAGTTATATGAATCTTTTAAAACACTAATATTTATTATTTTACATTCCAATTGAGAAATATTATTTTGTACTAATTGTAGGTTGACTTTAACAGACTATCGAAAATTTAAAACAGTTTGTTCAATTTTTTGGATAAGCAAACTACGTAGCTATTTTGAGGCAGAGTGAGAGGTGGGTTAGCTGTTAGTATGAACATCAACTTTCTATCTGCAATATACGAACTATTTATTTAACAAATAAATAAATAGGGATTGAAATGTCAACAGTAGAAGATAAATCAACATATAGGTATTGCAAAGAGTGTGAATTTTACCTTGTTTTGAGGCAGCGTGAGAGGTGGGTTCAGCAGAGAAGCCATCGAAGAACGAAAATTCAACTTTGGCGATTTATGGGTATTTAGTGAGAGTCGTTAGTTTTATATTTCTGGGTTTTATTTGGCTAACGGAAAAAGACCAATTGATCAATTAGATTCTCATACAGATATATACAAAGCAAAAACTATTCTTTTTATTTTCTTGACAAACAAATAAAAAAACTATCTTAAGTAATTATTTAAATTAAAATTAAATTAAAATATAAATTATTTTTTGTTTGCATTACTTATGAATCAAATATATTGTAGTAATCAACTCTTTTTATAATGTTAACAGCTTTAAGGATATTTCTGTCTTTTTAACAGAAAAAAGTTCTTACCAGCACTTGTTTACCAAACACTTCAACAGCTTTTTTTAAGTTTTAGCACTTTTATCCAAACAGGTAACTGCGTATTTATAAAACAAGTTTCAGCACTTAAAAGCTGCTTTTAAGCACAAGTGCTTAAAAGCTACTTTTTTCCAACTAATCCAAACGGGCTCTAGAACGACTGCAGTGTAAAAACTTACATTTTGATGTAAACATCGAACGCAGTAAGCATTAATCGTTGGATTACGTCCCAAAGCCAAGGGGAGAAATTCAAAAATAGCCATATTTACCACTGGTCGTTGAAAAATAGCCAAGTTTCAAAAGTCATCGAAATTTAGCCACTTTAAATCTGAGCGAAAATACTGTTCAAAATCCGGAAAAATACGCCCGCAAATTTTACGGGAGTTCCAGCATAAGTATGCTTGAACTCCCGCAAATTTTACGGGAGTTCCAGCAAGTATAATTGTCCAGTATAATATACTGGAGTTTGGAGCACTGGTGCTCCAGTCTCCCGCAAATTTTACAGGAGTTAGCAAAGTATACCGGTCCAGCATAATATGCTGGAGTTCGTACACAAATGCACCAGAACTCCCGTATATTATACTGGACCGGTCCCTGTTGCAGTAAAATAGTGGCTATTTTTCATTGACTTGATAAACGCTGGCTATTTTTCATTGACCAGTGTAAAAACTGGCTATACCATGATATTTTAACAAAGCCAAGTGTTACGATAATATAAAGACTTTATCGTTAGCATTAAATGCTATACTTGAAGTCAACTCAATAATCCATCTTGCCAAAAGTCGGCAAGCTAGCTTAGGGCTTAATCTTCAATTCCAGTTATTCATTTGAGCCTCCTTGTCCACGTGAAATATTTGAGCTAAGTTGAAGTGTCTATATGGTCACATGATAAGTTGTAGTGTGAGAGAAACATCTAAGGTCAACTTTAAGTGTCTATTTATTTATTTTGCCTATTTTAAATGAAAAACCGACCAAAATTGATTGGTTTCTTCAAAATTAAATTTCGCGGGACGCAAAAATAGTTTCCTGCATTTTTACGTCCAAAAAGCCGATCAAAGTTGATCGGTTTTGTAAAAAAAAATTGAAATTCATTTTTTTTTTTGAAAAATCGACCGACTAGGTCGGTCGAACGTGTTCGATTTTGACCGATTTTCTAATAGTGTGTAAGCATTAACCATTGGATTACATCCCAAAGCCAAAATGTCACGTTAATACAAAGACTTTGTCATTAGCATTAAATGCTATACTTGTAGTCGATAAGCTAGCTTAGGGCTTAATCTTCAATTCCACTTATTCATTTGACCCTCCTTTTCCAGGTTACGGCGTAAACCACTAGTTAAGAATAAAGTATAAGTAAACCTCAATCATATGACACACGTTTTATTCATTTTAATTCCTGGTATATATGAATTGGTATACTTGTCAGGATAGAAATAATCCGGCGAAAGTTAGTAAAGCAAACCTTGAACGACGATAAATCAGATTATAACAAAAGAAAAATATATCAAAAGAGATACTACATTTAACGTGGTTCGGTCAAGTGACCTACGTCTACAGGCGGAGATGAGCAATCCACTATATAAAAGAGAGTATAAAATATTGAGAGAACAACCTCACAAAGAGGCAAACACAAGTGTCAGACTAACACTTGTCCCGAAATTCTCCGCCTAAACAAGACTCTCAAACCCCTTACGGCTATATTGTGGACAGGGGCGGATCTAGGATTTTAATTCTACGCGTTCAGTATTTAAAGTTTTTAGCATTGAATCCATTGTATTTTAAAGTTATGGGTTCATATCTACTATTTATTGTAATTTTAGCGAGTTTTACATATAAATTTATGCTCTACATATAGAAAATACTGGGTTCAGTTAAACCCGAAAATTATATACTGCATCTGGCCCTGATTGTGGATGTTGTTGAATGCGAAGGAGTGATCCTCAATTTATAGAAGTCCAAAACCTTTTTCTCCAAGAAATAGGAGTACAAGCCAAATACGAGAGATTTATAATTTTCTTCTAAAAGAAGGAAAACTCAATTATGATAAATATGTTGCTCTTTCATTCAAGAGATAGGAAAACCAAATACGATAAGAAAATCAGGACAAACACCTAATAATACTAACTTTTTTCATCGTTTATATACTCCGAGAGTAAGAGTATACATAATTTTCACACTATTATTACAGGTAACCTTCCATTAAAAGTGAGATTTG
The DNA here is from genome assembly GCF_001879085.1 of Nicotiana attenuata. Lineage (NCBI taxonomy): Eukaryota > Viridiplantae > Streptophyta > Magnoliopsida > Solanales > Solanaceae > Nicotiana > Nicotiana attenuata. The sequence continues at coordinate 38,140,981 of NC_031997.1, read as the reverse complement.
AAATTTTAAAAATAACATAAATTAATACTTGCTACAACACGTGAATGTAACCGGTGGGAGTAAAAATTAAACTCGTTTGAAATCTTACACATGAATTTTATGATAATAGATCGGAGTGCCTAACTAGAAAAACAATGAGTTAATATTTGTAAAATTTATTCAATCTTAAGGCATACACAAAGTGACGATGGACTCCTCGATGTCAAATTATGGATTGTATATATTATTCAATCTTTTTCATGTGTTTGTATTTTACATGATCATACAAGACTCGACTTGGTCTTGCCTTCTTCGCCCTCTTGGAACTTGGAAGTTGACGAGGTAACCGTTCATATAAGATTTTCTGCCAATTTTTTTTTTTATACTGTCAGGTCATTTAAAAATATAATTACAAGTAATCGTTCATAAAAAGAAAATAAGATTAGTAATCTGTAAAATAAGGTACGCTGCCTGATAAAAGGTTAAATTACAATAATGTGTAAAAGTTGTCTATACAATTAGTATATACAAAGTTAGATCCTTTTTCTTTCCATCTTACTTGTAATTTCTATACATCGACGCTGTAAAATACTTGCACAACCAAAACAGACAATTCAAAATACTTACTGTATTAGAAGAAAATAAATATGACACGTGGAATTATGTGTGACTGACAAGGCATGATACGTGGATCACTAAAAAGGTGACAACTGGAATATTACGTTAGGAGATGCACGAGATACAAGAGGTACGAGCAAATCACTCACGAGATGAAAGGATGCGATTGCTTCGAGTCTAAATCATTCAGAAAATATGGGCTAAATGAATCAAGACAGTAAGAAGGGGAAGATTCACGAACCTTTAATTAATGAGTAAGGAGAATTGGAACCGTTACAGAATCTCCATAAACATTTACGATTGTCAATTATACGGGTCATTAATGTCATTAATGTCGTAGTGATTCGGCCATAAAAGGAAGGAAACGTTATACTTGTAAATCCTTATAAAAGAGAAGAGAATTTCATTTGTAAGGACATCTGAGACAATAATGGAATATATTCACTTTGCTTTTCTGCTATCTTGACTTTGCAGTCAGTTATTTCTTTACTTATTTTGTCTTTTCTTTTCATATAATTGAGAAAGTACGAAATTTCTTGGTTATCAGTAACCCGAGTTCTTCTAAAAATAGGCTTTGACCGAAAGATATATTTTTTGGTTAAACAAATTGGTTCCGTTACCGGGAATCTAATAATCTTTTCACTTTCCAAATTCATTTTTCTATCAAATAATCATGTCGACTGCCAACGACAACAAACAACAAAATCAACAAGAAGATGAAACTCCAATCCCTTCACCCCAAAATTCTCCTCATCACTCCTGAGATGGGTCACCTCTAAGATCAACATCACGTATTAATAATCAACAAGGGGAAGATCAAACTGCTGAAGATGCATTGAAGCAACTAATTGTGGGACACGTCAACAATTCTCTCCAAGCTTTCGTTAGTGGATTGCCAACTGTACCACCAACTCCACCTCCAAACAACACTGCAACCATAGAGAACCCACGCTCGGGACTTGCTAATTCAGGCAGTCGAGGAACTTCCAGCAAATCTCGCGATGGAAGGTCAGGTACCCCAAATAATTCTGGTTTACAGGGTTTAAAACTAACTTTGCAGAAACAGCTCAAGGAGCAGAATGATCGCAATGAGCAGATACCTGGTGTGCCGCCCGTGATTAAAGGAGTGGATATTGATAAATATTCTCAACAGTCCTGGAATCCAAGTGCCGCTCCTTTGCCGATTCCAAAAAAGTTTAAGATGCCCGATATTCCGAAGTATAATAGAACAACCGACCCACGAGATCATGTAACTGCGTTTACAACTGGCGTGAAAGGCAACAACTTAACCAAACAAGAAATTGAGTCAGTGCTGGTCAAAAAAGTTGGCAAAACACTCACAAAAGAAGCACTAACATGGTATTCTCTTTTACCTGAAAATTCTGTTGATTCTTTTACTAAGCTTGGAGATTCATTTATAAAATCACACTCGAGGGCTCAAAAACTTGAAAAGAGGATGGAAGACATCTTCAAAATAAAAGAAGGAGATATGAAGCTACTCAGGAAATTTGTGGATAGATTTCAGCGTGAAAGGATGATGTTACCACGTGTACCTGATAATTGGGCGACCATGGCGTTTGCAAGTAACTTCAATGAAAAAAGCTCAGAAGCCACGGGGAGACTCAAAGAAAGTTTACGAGAATTCCCTGCTACGACTTGGAATGATGTTTACAACAGGTATAGCACGAAGTTGCGGATAGAAGAAGATACTATCACTTAGTCACGGGGAGATGAAAAGAACAAGTTTGAGGCGACCAAAAACTGAAAAAAAGGTCTGGTAAGAACAGGTACAAACCTTACATGGGACCAGCAGGAAAGGATTCATGTTCTAAACAAGAAAACCCGAGGACGGTTCCAGGCCAAGGGATAGAGATGCGGGTTCATCATCCAAGTTTGGAAAGGAGCGAGATATGCGTGACAACAATATTACTACAAAGGCAAAGATTGGTGATTACAGTTTTAATGTTAGCACATCTGATTTGATAGCTGTTTCAAGGAGTATGCGAGATAAGGTACGGTGGCCGAGAAAAATAAGATCGAACCCTAGCAGAAGAAATCCAGATTTCTGGTGCGAGTTTCATAATGATCACAGTCATAAAATAGCAGATTGCAGATTGCTACAAGGTGAGAGCACTTGTTAAACAAGGTTATTTAACCGATTTGTTTAGTGAGAAGGGTAAGCAAGCGTACATGAAGAATAGACAGGAGCCACCAAAACCTTCGTCACCAAAAAGAACGGTTAATGTGATAAGCGGAGGAGAGGAGGTCAACGGTGTGACGTATACGACTGCAAAAAGACGTCAAAGTCACAGTTACCCACGAAAAGCGAATTCTCCAAATTTTGGAAGAAGATAGCATAACGTTTGATGGTGTAGATGCAGATGGCGTGATGACCACACACATTGATGCACTGGTAATATCTTTACTTGTACATGATACTAATGTGAAACGAGTTTTGGTTGATCCAGGTAGCTTTGTAAATATCATTCTTTTGAGAGTGATAAACGATACGCAAGCCGATGATAAATTGGTACCCAAAGCACGTACCTTATCTGGATTTGAATTCGAGCGTTGTTACATAAGGGGAGATAGTGCTCACCACATTCGCAGAAGGGGTTGTCAAAGATACGAAATTTCATGTGATAGATACGGACATAGCGTACAATATGATCCTCGGCAGACCTTGGATTCATGAGATGGATGTTGTTCCATCTACTTTACATTAGGTTATTAAGTCCCTTCGCAATGGGGAATTAGACAAATCCGTGGTGATCAACAGGCTTCTAGAAGCATCAATTCAGTGGCAGATTCAAGCATAAAGAACGATGTTGCAGACAAAAAATAGCAATTACAGAATTCAGTTGAGGATTTAACAACACAAACCTCAACTGGAGATGGACAAACGGATGTAGACTCAAGGCCTGATATCATTCAAGAGCCAGAAGAGAACAAAAATATCAAAACAACAACTGAAGAACTTGAAGCAGTAGTGCCATTTATACACTAGTCGGACAGAAAAGTTTATATCGAAACTAACCTGAGCGCAGAGAGCGCAGATAAAAGGTAAGTTAATTGAATTCTTAAAAGCTAATGCAGGATGCTTTTCTTGGTCGCATTCAGATATGACAGGCATAGCACCGGCGGTGATGACCCATAAGCTAAATGAAGATCCAACATATCCGCGTGTCAAACAGAAGAAAAGGAAGCAAGGATCCTTCAAAAAACAGGTGATTCAGGATGAGGTACAAAAGCTTTAAAAAATCAGGTCTATTTGAGAGGAAAAATATCCTAATTGGTTAGCTAATACTGTAGTGGTGTCAAAAAAGAATGGTAAATGGCGAGTCTGTGTAGACTATACTGACTTGAATAAAGCTTGCCCTAAAGATTCTTTTCCTTTACCGCACAAAGATCAATTAATCGATGCCACTGCAGGACATGAATTGTTGAGTTTGTTATATGCCTATTCAGGATATAATTAGATAAAGATGGATCCTTTAGATGAGGAAAAAACTTACTTTATTACAGATAGGAGGACTTACTGTTACAAAGTCATGCCTTTCGGTCTAAAGAATGCTGGAGCCACGTACCATAGGTTAGTAACGAAAATGATACAAGAACACTTGGGACAACTATGGAAGTCTACATCGATGACATGCTAGTCAAGTCAGCACAGGTGGGGGATCACATCCAACATTTGTCAGATACATTTCAGATTCTCCGCAAATTCAATATGAAGTTAAATCCCGAAAAGTGTGCCTTTGGTGTGTCTTCAGGTAAGTTTTTAGGTTTCCTTGTTTCTAACTGAGGAATTGAAGTAAACCCAGCACAAATTAAAGCCATTGAAGAAATATTTGACATACTCACGAGAAAAAAAGAGGTACAGAGGTTGACAGGTAGGATAGCAGCATTGGGAAGGTTTATTTCTAAATCTTGATCAAAGAGTTTTAAGTTCTTTTCAGTGTTGAAAAAGCAAAGACAGTTTGAGTGGACTGAGGAATATCAACAAGCACTCAAAAATCTAAAAACATACTTGTCAAACCCACCGTTGCTGGCTAAACCAAAGGATGGCGAAAGGCTACTCATCTATCTCACTGTGTCAGAGATGGCGGTAAGTGCAGTGTTAGTTTGAGAAGACAAAGGTAAACAATCTCCAATTTATTATGCTAGCAAGTATTTATTAGATGTTGAAACGTGATATCTCATTTAGAAAAACTTGCTTTAGCACTAATCATGGCATCTAGAAAGTTGAGGCCCTATTTTCAATGTCACCCTATCTCTGTACTGACCGCTTACCCCTTAAGAAATATATTGCATAAGCAAGAACTATCAAGTAGATTAACCAAGTGGGCTATAGAACTAAGTGAATATGATATTACATATCAACCTAGAATTGCGATATAATCACAGGTTTTAGCAGATTTCGTAGCATACTTCACCCCAGGAATAGTACCAAAAGTAGAAAAGGAATTGCAGGTATTCAACGGGTCTAATCCAGGTACATGGATCCTATTTACTGATGGCTCCTCGAATGTAAAAGGAGCGGGTTTAGGCATTGTTCTAATACCACCTTCGGGAGAAACTATAAGGCAGGAAATAAAGTGTCATCCCATTACTAACAATGAAGCAGAATATGAAGCTGTAATTGCAGTTCTGGAATTAGCACAAGAGCTCGGAATAGTGAAGATTATAATCAAGAGCGACTCGCAACTTGTAGTTAATCAAATGCAGGGGACTTATATAGATAGAGAGGCGAGGATGCAGCAATATTTGGAAAAGGCATGAGACTTAATCAGACAATTCCAATCTTGGAAAATCGTGCAAATACCCAGGTAGGAAAATGATGAAGCAGACACGATGGCTAATCTCGCACCCGCTATAGAAGTAACAAATGAAGAAAATGCTTCCATAATACATTTTTTTCATTCGGCACTCGATCTGGACAAAAACGAGGTAAATTTCAATAATTTAACTTGGGATTGCAGAAACGAGATCGTTAATTTTTTGCAGTACGGGATTCTACCTGAAGATAAAAAAAAGGCTCAGGCACTTCGACGAAAAGCTGCACGTTATTGTTTGGATCAAGGCAACTTGTATCGAAAGATGTTCGGTGGACCTTTAGCGAGGTGTATCGGACCTTCTCAATCAGAGTATGTGATGAGAGAAGTACATGAGGGACGTTGTGGAAATCACGCACGAGGAAGATCCTCGGTAAAAACTCTAATTAGAGCAAGATATTATTGGCCAAAAATGGAAGAAGATGCGGAAAGCTTTGTGGCCAAATGTGACAAATGGCAACGATATGGTAACAACATGCATCGCGCTGTAGAGTTATTACATCCGGTTAACGCACCATGGCCTTTTATGAAGTGGGGGATGGATATCGTGGGTCCACTACCACAAACAAAAGGAAAGGTACGATTTTTTCTAGTACTAACCGATTATTTTACCAAGTGGGTAGAAGTTGGTGCCTTCAAACAGGTGCGGGAAAAAGAAGTCAGGGACTTCATTTGGCGGAACATCATATGCCGGTTTGGAGTGCCAAAAGAAATCGTGTGTGATAACGGCCCGCAATTCATAGGTGCGAGAATCACAGAATTCTTTCAAAGTTGGCAGATTAAAAAGGTAACTTCAACACCTTATCATCCTGTGGCTAATGGACAAGCTGAATCTACAAACAAGGTTATTATTAATAACCTGAAGAAAAGATTAGGGGAATCAAAAGGTAAGTGACCAAAAGTGTTACCAGGAGTCTTATGGGCTAACCGCACGACAGCAAAAACAGGAGTGAGCGTCTGAACAAGCTCCCCGGCATAAATCTCCTTCTGATTAAGCAAATCTTTCAAACCCCTAATTTCTTCGATAGCCTTAGAAAGCTGCTCCGCGAATGAAGACTCAAGAATGTCTTTGTCCTTGCCCACTTGACTAGAAGAGGTTTTTTCAATTGCCAATTCTGATGCCATCACTTGTACTTGTTGTTCCAAAGCATACTTCTCCTCGTCCAAAACTTCTCTTTCCAACTGAATACTCTCGTACTATTCCCTCCAATTATCTGCTTCCGTACGATAATCGTTGACTAGCTGCTTATATTGACAATTCTCTTTGTTGATACCCAATTTTTCCCTCATATATATATATATATATATATATATATATATATATATATATATATATATATATATATACTTTCAAAATAGTGCATACGCATCATCATTTAGTTTATTAGCATATACAAGTATTTTTCATAACTGTCTATAATTTTAAAGACATTAAATAAATTTATTTCCGCACTTTATTATATAAACATCCGATTATTATCCTTATAATTATTTTATGATGATTTAATCATCTAAACTTATCATTTATACCAACATGATATTTTTAAATATTTTTAGTGCATTTTTTATAATTACATTTTCATTTTAGGGCTAATTGCACATTTTGCAATAATAGCCCATATTAATTTATAATTACATTTTTATGCAGAAAATGACTTTTTATATTTTTATAATTTTTGGTAATTATTTTAATCATTTTTGTGCACAAATGATATTTTCATTATTTATTAATTACTTTTATATATTATTTGTTTATCAAATATTGGGTATTTAAATACTAGCCTAAATTCTACCTATTTTCGGACAAACCTCAGCCCAATTACTTAATACACCAGCCCAAATTAATTAAAGTCAAGCCCAAATCACACCCCAACCCGGTCAGTGCCCCATCTCTACGACCCGCCCCACTCACCTTTTAAATCCTAGCCGTTGATCTCTCAAGATCAATGACCCTCGTTATTTCCCCCCTTTTAATTATTTCCTCACCCCAAACCCTAGCAATTTCCCATTACCCGCTGCCCTTGAACTCTCTCAAACCCCCCCCCCCCTCTTCTTCTTCAACTAAACCCTAGCCATCTTCTCCCCAAATCCATCTCCTAATCCCACCGGACATGGGATTTGACTGCCACTACTTGCCATACACGGCCTCCTCTTGGTACTTGTTACTCCTCTACACTGCTTGCCTAAACATGTCAAGCATATCTCTTAAAGATTGAACCGAAATCGGTTCATATCCTTGACCTTTCTGCTATTCCGTGTATATTCACTCTTGTTCTATCATGGGTACGAAATCTCTATATATTTTTTATTGATTCTTACTTACCCTAAAACTAGGGTTTTCAGATCTTTATCCTAAAACTAGGGTTTTCAGATCTTTTTGGATCGAACCAAAATTGGTTCAAATCTCTGATTTTAAGTGTTATCTTGTCTATATTCGTTCTATTATGTGTGAGTTTGATTTTCTTTGTCTAGATTCTGTCGATTTTTACTTTCGCTAAAATTAGGGTTTGAGATTTTTTCCCTTTTTCTTACTAAATTTTGATTGCATGTGATTATTCTTTCCTTTCTCGTGTTTGATTGATGGTTTTCCTTGTTTGGATGTTAATTTCTACTACTATATAAACCCCTCCCCATTCCCCTTTGAGACAGACTGGAATCGTTAAGAGATATGCTAAAAAGCTGAAGCTACTACTCTTTGTTCTCTCATACTCTTATTCTATATTCTGGTTCTTGGCCGGCTGAAAGCCAAGGCCAGAAATTTTGGGTTCTTCCTATTGTTGTTCTTTCTAGTTTTTTCTCTTAACTAGTGAGTTACTGAACCTTTGCAATTTCGTTCCTATGTATCTGCAACTTGCATATGTTTTTCATTTCTGAAGTTCATAGCTTAATGGTTGTTGAGTTACTCTTGTGTGCAATTCTATTTGCTTTACCTCAGTTTTTAGGCCTTTTAAATATTTGACTTCATAATGTGGCTGGTTTGAAATGCCTACGCCTAATTCGAGTAATTAAGATTCTCTTAATCTCGTTTAGCCAATGCGTTATGAACTACCGTTGTATGTACCTTTGCACTTGTTAGCATCTCTTTAGTGTTTAATTTTGCTTAAGGTTGTCCATTCTGTTATTTGAATATGCTCCATCTACATAATTTGAACTTTCTTTAGTTAATTGGTCTATTAGGTCAGACCTGAATGCTTACACTTACTGCATGACATGAGTTTGTCTTCCATTTTCTGTTCTGAATCTCTATAATGGCAATCTTTCATAGGTAGTATGTTTTAATTATGTGTCAAGATCTTGTTCTGTCAGTTATGACTAGTTCTCGGTTAATATACCCCTCAACATGTTTTGGCTCACTTGATTTGTGCTTCCCTACTATGTCTAAATATTGCTTTTCATATTCAAAAAAGGAAGGCGCCGCTTCTGCTACCTGATGTGAGTTAACATGGCTATCTTATGACACTAGGGTCTATACTTAACCTAATTTGAACCTTTTCCTTATTATGAGTCTATGTATACTGATCCTGCAAATCTATTTTTGTTATTGTGTGACTACTTGTGCAGTAGGTGTTGAACTTGTTCTTCTGAATCTTTGCTAAGTCTGTTCTTAAAACCTAGAGCCTGATTGATTATTTGCTCTATGTGCTCAACTTAACCATGTTCCGCCCCTCAGCTATTGTCCATTCTTCCTCATTATCACTTATGTTGTTCTGAACTCCCTATTCTCAGCCAGCTGAAAGCCAAGGCTATCAAGGCTTTTGCTACTGACCTCCCTAGTGTGAGCACTACTCAGGGTCTAATTGAGACCCTTGTTGTAAAGACCCGACCGGTCGTTTTGAGTCTTAACGCTCCGTTCAGCAGTTTGAGGCCTTGAAAACCTCATTTATAGTTGCCCTGATTTGCGTGCACTGTCCAGGCGCGTAATTGGAAGCTCAAATATGAAATTCTGTGAAAATTTGTTAAGTTTTCATATTAAAATGAATAAAATTAACTTCGGTCAACATTTTGGGTAAACGGACCCGGACCCGTGATTTGACGGTCCCAGAAGGTCCGTAGAAAAATATGAGACTTGGGCGTATGCCCGGAATCAAATTTCGAGGTCCCATGCCCGAGAAATGAATTTTTGAGTAAAATTGTTTTTCTGAAAATATTTAAGGAAAATGAAAATTGATTAAAAAGTGATGGTATGGGGCCCGTATTTTGGTTTCGGTGCCCGATACAGGTCTTATATATGGTTTAAGCGCTTTCTGTAAAGTTTGGTTGAAAATGGACGTCGTTTGACGTGTTTCGGACTTAAAATGGAAAATTTAAAGTTTTATGACGTGTCCCTTGCTCCGCGATCGCAGAGAGCAATTTTGCCCAGTCCTTTAAAAGTCCCAAAAGAGAACCATTTCGGGAGTTCTCAAAATTTTCACAAACTTCCTCTTCTCCAAGGCCCATAGTAGTCCATTGAAGCTCTTCTTCACCAAAACTTCTGGGGTAAGTGTTGCTTAACTCGTTTTCTTCATTTTCCATCAATATCAATTGAACTCCTAGGCCTAAACATGTGAAAATAGGTTGAAAATTAGAAAATTGGGTAGAGTTAGGGTTTTCAAATATTTCGTGAATTAGACCTCGTTTTGGGGTTGAACTTGAAAGCAAATTATATATATTTGAGTTCGTGAGTCCATGGGTAATCTTTATCTTCGAAAACTTTCAGATTCCGGGCACGTGGGCCCGAGGGCATTTTTGTCAACTTTTCGATCAGGGTTAGGAATTACTATAAATTAGATTGTAATGAATAATTGAGCATATATTAATAGATTTGCGTAACCGTTGGATAGTTTTGGAGCGTGGTGCATCAATTAGAGTCTTCGGAAGGGCGTGGAATGCCGGTTTGGATCTTCGGAGCGAGGTGAGTCTCCTTTCTAACCTTGTATGAGGGAATTGTCCCCATAGGTAAAATAATTGATTATGTGCTCCTATTTGCGGGGGCTACGTACACACGAGGTGACGAGAGTCCGTGCGTAGCTACTATTATGCTATTGTCCGGGTAGTTAGGACCCAAAAGCATGTTATACTTGGATTATTTATGAACCCGGTGATAGCTTGAATTGCTTAAATCACATTGAATTAGTAAATGAATTCCTAAAAGGATCAAACTTCATTTCTTAAAATTTGTTAAAGGAGAATTGGTTTTATTTGGATGAATATTCCTCGATAAGTTCTTAATTGACTGATTGAGCATGAATCTCTATGTGTACCTGCGTCGCATGCATGATTCGCGAGCAGGGTATGTGTTTATTTATGGAACGGGCCGAACGTCTCGGCAGATTAAATAGATTCATCTATAGGCGCGTCGTCGACCCTCGGCAAGTGCGCATTTTACATTTCTGTTGGAGCGGGTCGTCGACCTCGGCATGATTTGCGCATGATATATATATATTGTTTCCTGAGAATTTTAAATGTTGAAATCGCCTTTCGTGGCTTGATATAAATTGATAAGATAATGAAAAGTAAACCTTGAAAATCCTTTATTATTTGTTGAAGGTGTTTTTCCTGCTTTCCGGCTTTGTGAGTTAGAACTGCTATATAAACTCCCTGATTCCCTCACATTTTTAATATATTATTGTTGGACCTCTAGTAAGTATTGAAGTCGGCTTCTCGTCTCCACTTGTTCGAGATTATACGGGATACTTGCTGAGTACACGTTGTTTTCGTACTCATACTACACTTCTGTGCATTTTTATTGCACAGGTATATGTAACATTAGTGGCCTATTGGGCGTAGCCGCACGGACGAATCTGGGACTAGGTGAGTTGCATTATTCGAGGTGGCCGCAGTTAGTATAGTCCCTTCTAGTATCTTGTATTTACTTCCTGTCCACTGTATTCCGGATGGGTGATGTATTTTATTTCCTTATCAGTAGATGCTCATGCACTTGTGACACCGGGTTCTGGGATGGTTTTTGAGAGATTTGTACTAATTGCTTATTATTTAAATTTAATTGAAGTAGTGACCTCTCTATTTATGAAAAAGTAAAGGAGAAATCTTAGTTTTCAAGATTGTTAAAAACGGGAATTTAATTAAGTAATTTGATTGGCTTGCCTGACGGCGGTGTCCGGCGCCATCACGTCCCTTAGTGGATTTTTGGTCGTGACAACATGGTATCAGAGCACTAGGTTCCCTTACGTCTCACGAGTCATGAGCAAGTCTAGTAGAGTCTCGCGGATCGATACAGAGACGTCTGTACTTATCCTCGGGAGGCTGCAGGACTGTTAGGAGTACTTCCCTTCTTGATTCCTTATCGTGCGATTTGATCCCTGGAGGCGTATGCCTTTAATTCATTCATACTCAATCTTATGCGACGCAAATCACTTGCTATAAATCGAGAATTGAAGAATCATAATGGTACTACGGATATGGTGCGGGATGTTTCTCCCAGTGTAGTTGATTGGATTATTATCGTCGCCTTATGGAAGGATATTCTAATGTTTCAACTCAGTAACGGTACTTCTGAGGGCTTCGAGGCTAGGCACAAGTTGCCATGATGCTTATGAATGACTAATCCGCAGTAGTGATATGATGGTAGGATGTTTGCCCACGTGTCGGGGTAGTGAATGATTTGAAGAGAGGTTTACTCAGTGCTTGACCAAGAGATTCAGTATTTTATTCCCGGAAGGGGAAAGGCAAGCGGACTAAGGATGGTCAGATGTAGGCTGGTGGAAGTAATGAGACTTGGTATTTGCAAGCGTAGTGGAGTTTTCTTCTATGATGGGGTGTCGTTGTCCTAATTGAACGTACTAAGTTTGTCGGTGTTATGATCTGCTACAATTCGCCTTTGGGGAAAGATATTATGAAATAGTATTGGAGATACAACTGTTAGATGTCGCAGGGTGCAGTGGTTCAGGATTGAATCGGTATTTCTAATGTTGACGGTTCGATAAAGATGACCTTCGGAAAGGTTTAAAGTTAGCAGCAATTGCGGGTTCAAGTGCCCCGAAGATAGATTTTTATTTAAGACAGCCACTGAATATCAAAGGACGAGGAAGGACATGCGGGAAGCTTCAGGCGGTGTTCAAAAATTCTAAAGTAAGGTATATGAAGCGAAGGTCGAGTAGTCGATTAAGGGGATGAGTTCCGCCAAAGTGGGAGAGTGGCGGAGTTGCATATGGGCTTTGCAGTGGGATGACCGCGTACCTTAAGGAGAGTTGGAGCGATTTGAGGATATTAGGGCTTGGTTATTGAGGTCTAGGGATCTAATTTGAAGTAGGGGCTCTTGAGCGGCAGGAGATTTAATACAACGGAAAGGAGCTGCTTGAATGAAGAAGGATGAAAATAACTTTGAATTTGGAAGATGCTGCCGCACCTTTAATGGATGTCTACGAGGGGTGAATGGACTTGTGCAGCTAGAGAGTGAGCTCGAACTCAGGATGGGTTATTGATGTCGTAGTGATTGTACCCCATGCAGTAGCATTGGAAGATGTCGGGGAGCGAGTTCCACAAGTGGGTTATTCCCTGTGAGCAGGTTAGCGGTCGCGTGGTTGGCAAAGCTTCTGCGAAGAATTCTATTGGTTATACAGCGAAGGAATTGGTCGTGCAAACGTTGTTAATGATTTCTATAGTAAGATATCGAGAATTTTGGCAGTTGATTACCCAAGGTTATGTCAATAGGAGGTTAAGAATCCTGGTAAATTCCGGAGTTGTGTAATAGTGGCTTCGAGCCAAGTGGGAGAGTCCCACCGCCTATGATGGGGTTGCATAGTTAACTAATTGCGAGGTTTCTGGTTATTAGCGTATTGATGAGCTGTTTCAGCTACGAGAAAAGACCATAAGTGGTAATTCGAGCTAATGAATTGTTGAAATCCATGCTATGGTTGGCCTTATTGGCTCATGTTCAGACTTGGGGAAGGATTCAGGATTTATGCCTTGTATAAATGCAGGTTTCAAAGGAAGTGATTCCGCGGGGTGCCTCGTCGAGAGAGTATTCATGTGCTAGAAGATTTATGGAATTGATTATATTCGGGGACAAGTCAGAGCAGGTGGCTCTCAGCAACGGTCCTAGCGGGTTCAAAAGGGCAAAGCGTGGTGATTAATGATTGCGAGCCTATGGGTACGGTTAAGAATCAAGCTTGGTAGCAGCTTATGAGAAGAGGCTCAGAATGTTCTATGATGTTTTGACTCGCAGTGTAGCATTGAGAAGAAAAGGAGAAAAATACTTCGGATTCGTAGAGGAATTATCAGAATGGATGTGCCAGTCGAGATGCGAATGTGCGCACAAGGAAGGTATGAAATGGTTCGTGGGATTTGGGACAGCATGGGGTCTCGTGTTTCAAGGCCACTCGGGTGGAGTGCATTATGTGTTGAATGAAGTTATTATTACTCTAAGGCAATCAAAGATAAATCGGAAGAAGATAGATTGATTAGCCATAGTTGAATTGGCATGTTGGTGGTAGTGATCAGTTCCTTCAGCGCGATTGAGTTATGCAAGTGAATTATGGCGGTACGTGTGAGACTGGTCGGCCGCCGTAATTGATGTTATTCAGAAGTATTCTACTGCTATGGCCTGCTATGCGTAGGCGGACTCCGAAAGGGCTGTGGTAGCTTAGACCACTACTCAGAGATTTGCATATTCTATGGATATGAGAATTCACCTGTGTGTTGCTATGGTTCTCCTTAAGTGAGATAAGTGAAGAGTTTTATATGATGAAGTGTTAATCCATTGTGGTTACGGATCTATGATGAAAAATCGTGTTCTATCGTGTGATGGCATGTTGGGTGCAGCGAGTGGTACGGAATTCGAAGAGAGGATCAAGGTTGCAGTTCGGTGTTGACATAGATGTCACGAGCTCGGATGAGCAGGGAAGTAGTTCCGATGTTTAAAGTAAGCTGGTATTGTCTTCAGCGTCACCCGAGATCGGTATTTTGTGAATAAGTCTTTGCATCCTGGTTAAGGATTCTTGGTTGCTCCTTAGCGTTAGTGCGGTCGGTGGCCTGGATGTACAGACCTGTTATCAGTCATGGGAAGGTTGTATAATTGTGGCATGTAGTCACTTGATTGGTTGAAGAGTTAAACCAAGTAGGAAGATTGTGGTGATATTGCTAATTTGAGAATGGATGCCTGGAGGGCACTCGATTTATTGGGTTGTGGACCGTGGAGGACTACTCCAGTTATGATGGTTGTTCTTGTGTGTCATGAGGAAACGGGAAGTAATTATGGACCTTTGAAGGGTCATTAGCCTAGTTCAGTGCGATCAGAACCAGCTTGGGGTCTGTGGATGGATTTAAATGTGAATATGGTTCTATATCAGGCCAAACGCGTTCATTTCAGTAATGCGCTCCTTATGGAGGAGTAGTCAGGGTGTTATTTCGTTGGCAGATATTTCATGAAGTGATGCATTGCATCGTGCGAGTTATGAGACGACTTGAGAAATTGCTTTATGTGTTGAGGATCCGCGTAGAAGTGATGTTATATGAGCAGATGGCTCTTGAGATTCAGATTGTATATCGCACCTCAGTTGTGCTTGAACTTTGTAGCTTATAGCGCTATATGTCCCCTAAGGGATGGCATTATGCACTTAGTGTGCTTGTGACCGGAGTTTGATATTTCATTGTAATGAGCAAATTTAGCTCGATGTGCGTCTCCTTATGTGAGATCTATGTGCAGATCGGGTGGCACGCCGCCATGGGTATGTTATTTGAATCGGGTTGCGCGCCGCAACAGTGTGATGTTGAGTATAGTTTTCTATATGCTATTTTTGTATGTCTCGCTTCCTATTTTCTAAGGAAAGTCCGTATTAGTGCGGGAGTTAGGTAATTCCTCCCAGAGTTCATTTTCCATTCGTATCACGTTCGAATTGGTGGCCTATTGGCACATAGTAACATCATATGAGACTTCTGATAATGTCTGGGGTGGCTTATTGCCTGAGCAGTTGTATCAAATGAGACGAGATCCCTTGATCTAGGATCAGTGCAATCTGACTATATGAAGTATATTATGGAGATAAGACCATTATTTGGTTCAGAATGAGGTTTTTGTCAGGGGCATAGGCCTAATAATTTGTTGACTCGGCAGTCGTTTATGAACTTCTTCACATCTCTTCCGTCGTGGCGGTATTGTAAAGGTTGGAGTGAGACCTGTGTATGTCATGGGGTGCAATGGGAGCATCAGGATAGTAGGATTTTAACTAAGTTGATCAGAAAAGGGTTATTGTGGTCCGGTGAGTAGAGTGATGCTAGGTGTGGACTCAACAAGGTTATGCAGCTATGTTTGGGTACAGCGTGTAGTGATTAATATGGTGATCCTATGGTGGAAATAGGTCGGGCATAGAATTCTGGATGTTGGAATTGGGCTTTAAGGCGTATCTGCTTTAATAAAAGAGAATATCTTTAGAATTTATCGAGCTAATATGCTCAACTGAGTTGTGGTAGCACGGGAAGGTACATGAGAAGTTAAACAGCGATTTCAGACCACTTCAGTATAGTTCTCAGCACGTTCGAGGACGAACGTACGTTTAAGTGGGAGAGAATGTAATGACCCGACCGGTCGTTTTGAGTCCTAGAACTCTGTTCAGCAGTCTGACGCCTTGAAAACCTTATTTATAGTTGCCTCGGTTTGCGTGCACTGTCCAGGCGCGTAGTTGGAAGCTCAAATATGAAATTCTGTAAAAATTTACTAAGTTTTGATATTAAAATGAATAAATTTGACTTCGGTCAACATTTTGGGTAAACGGACCCGGACCCGTAATTTGACAGTCCCGGAAGGTCCGTAGGAAAATATGGGACTTGGGCGTATGCCCGGAATCAAATTTCGAGGTCCCAGGCCCGAGAAATGAATTTTTGAGTAAAATTGTTTTCTGAAAATATTTAAGGAAAATGAAAATGAAAATTGATTAAAAAGTGATGGTATCGGGCCCGTATTTTGGTTCCGGCGCCCGGTACAGGTCTTATATATGGTTTAAGCGCTTTCTGTAAAGTTTGGTTGATAACGGACGTCGTTTGACGTGTTTCGGACTTAAAATGGAAATTTGAAGTTTTATGAAAATTGAAGGAAATCATGGATTTTAAGGCTTAACTCATTGATTTTGATGTTATTTTGGCGATTTGATCACACGGTTAAGTTCATAGGATGTTTTTTGAGTTAGTGTGCATGTTTGGTTTGGAGCCCCGAGGGCTCGGGTGAGTTTCAGATAGGTGTCGGGGTGGTTTTGGACTTAGAAAAATTGCAGAATCTGTTGTCTGTTGTTGCCCAGTTCCTTGTTCTATGCAATCGCATAGCTTGTTCCGCGATCGCATAGTGTAAAATTTCAGAAGCTCAGTTTCTTCTATGCGATCGCATACTCCCTCACGCAATCGCATAGTGTAGGTCTCAGGTGCCCGAAATTGTCTCTATGCGATCGCATAGTCTCATACGCGATCGCAATGGCCAGTCTGTTCCTTCTATGCGATCGCACCGTGTCCTTCGCGATCGCAGTGACCAAGTAACCCCTTGCTCTATGCGATCGCATCCCTTGCTCCGCGATCGCAGAGAGCAATTTTGCCCAGTCCTTTAAAAGTCCCAAAAGAGAACCATTTCGGGAGTTCTCAAAATTTTCACAAACTTCCTCTTCTCCAAGGCCCATAGTCGTCCATTGAAGCTCTTCTTCACCAAAACTTCTGGGGTAAGTGTTGCTTAACTCGCTTTCTTCATTTTCCATCAATATCAATTGAATTCCTAGGCCTAAACATGTGAAAATAGGTAGAAAATTAGAAAATTGGGTAGAGTTAGGGTTTTCAAATATTTCGTGAATTAGACCTCGTTTTGGGGTCGAACTTGAAAGAAAATTATATATATTTGAGTTCGTGAGTCCATGGGTAATATTTATCTTCGAAAAATTTCGGATTCCGGGCACGTGGGCCCGAGGGCATTTTTGTCAACTTTTCGATCGGGGTTAGGAATTACTATAAATTAGATTGTAATGAATAATTGAGCATATAATAATAGATTTGCGTAACCGTTGGCTAGTTTTGGAGCGTGGTGCATCAATTAGAGTCTTCGGAAAGGCGTGGAATGCCGGTTTGGATCTTCGGAGCGAGGTGAGTCTCCTTTCTAACCTTGTAAGAGGGAATTGTCCCCATAGGTAAAATAATTGATTATGTGCTCCTATTTGCGGGGGCTACGTACGCACGAGGTGACGAGAGTCCGTGCGTAGCTACTATTATGCTATTGTCCGGGTAGTTAGGACCCAAAAGCATGTTATACTTGGATTATTTATGAACCCATTGATAGCTTGAATTGCTTAAGTCACATTGAATTGGTAAATGAATTCCTAAAAGGATCAAACTTCATTTCTTAAAATTTGTTAAAGGAGAATTGGTTTTATTTGGATGAATATTCCCCGATAAGTTCTTAATTGACTGATTGAGCATGTATCTCTATGTGTACCTGCGTCACATGCATGATTCGCGAGCAGGGTATGTGTTTATTTATGGAACGGGCCGAACGCCTCGGCAGATTAAATAGATGCATCTATAGGCGCGTCGTCGACCCTCAGCAAGTGCACAATTTACATTTCTGTTGGAGCGGGCCGTCGACCTCGGCATGATTTGCGCATGATATATATATTGTTGCCTGAGAATTTTTAATATTGAAATCGCCTTTCGTGGCTTGATATAAATTGATAAGATAATGAAAAGTAAACCTTGAAAATCCTTTATTATTTGTTGAAGGTGTTTTGCCTGCTTTCCGGCTTTGTGAGTTAGAACAGCTATATAAACTCCCTAATTCCCTCACATTTTTAGTATATTATTATTGGACCTCTAGTAAGTATTGAAGTCGACCTCTCGTCTCTACTTCTTCGAGATTAGACGGGATAATTGCTGAGTACACGTTATTTTCGTATCCATACTACACTTCTGTGCATTTTTGTTGCACAGGTATATGTAACATTAGTGGCCTATTGGGCGTAGCAGTACGGACGAATCTGAGACTAGGTGAGTTGCATTATTCGAGGTGGCCGCAGTTAGTATAGTCCCTTCCAGCATCTTGTATTTACTTCCTGTCCACTGTATTCCAGACGGGTGATGTATTTTATTTCCTTATCAGTAGATGCTCATGCACTTGTGACACCGGGTTCTGGGATGGTTTTCGAGAGATTTGTACTAATTGCTTATTATTTAAATTTAGTTGAAGTAGTGACCTTTCTATTTATGAAAAAGTAAAGGAGAAATCTTAGTTTCCAAGATTGTTAAAAACGGGAATTTAATTAAGTAATTTGATTGGCTTGCCTGACGGCGGTGTCCGGCGCCATCACGTCCCTTAGTGGATTTTAGGTCGTGACACTTATGAACTCTAAAACACTAGGACTTGGTCCCCAGTCATTTCCTGAATCTCCTCTATTGACCTCCTTAGTGTGAGCACTGCCCTAGGTTATTGAAGCCCTTGGGAACTCTGACGCACTAGGGTCTAAGGTTCCTTGCCATCATGTCCTAATTGCTCAATTATGTCCCATTTTCACTTACTGAATAAGCCAATGGGCTTGTGTATATGGTTGCTTTTTCTGAATCTTTGATGGCTGCTGGTTTTTTGTCTATGAAGACTGTCTTCTGGGCTGTTGTATTTGAAATTGAAGGTCTGGCCTGGCCGGGTATACTTTGGGCTTGTCTTAGGCCCACTGTAATTATTTTGCAACTTTGTAATTTATTTCACTCATTGGGCCTTTAATAATGATGTAATAACTATTGAGGTATTAGTGAAATTGGGAAACTGGGCTTATTTTAATATTGCATGAAACGGATAGAAATTCTGCCTATAGGTGTTTAATTTGCTCAAACATGTTCTGCTACTGTGTGTGCTAGATAACCTGCCTATATGTGTTTAACTCATTTAATATATTCTACCCCTACATGTTTGATAGGTAACCTTCCTATAGGTGTTCAATTCGTTTAACATATTCTGCTTCCACATGTTTGTTAGAAATCATGCCTATAGGAAATAAAATGATCAATCCTTAATTGCAGCATGTTGGCATAAACACCATGGCTATTGGATTACATTGATTCAAAAATACCTTCTCTTTACAATGTTCACATATATATCATGCATATAGGAACATAATCACATTAGATGCCATTTCTGTTATTCTCATTATACTGTCACCCGCCTAGAAAGCATGCCTATAAGGATAAAATAATGTAAAACCAAGTATAATTATCAATTGCTAGAAATCCTACCTATAGGGTGTTCTACTAATGCTGCTAACCATTTGTCTTCAAACAACTTTACTGTATAATCACACAACGACTGGATATCTAAAACGTCAAAATAACAGCGTTACCTTTATAATGCTGGAATCCATAATCATTTAGCAATCATGTCTGTAGGATCAATAACTTATAACATGTAGTCTCAATAATAAGTATGCAATACCAGATTCACTAAACTGTGCACCTGTTCAGAAATCACGTCTATAAGATTACATCTTACATCTGAAATTACTGCATGTTTGAATTCCAAGGTCACATAGAAAGCATGTCTATAGGGCTTAATGGCTTTAACTCGTCTCAATTCTAAATTCTGAAAACTCCTAATTTGCGTATGTGTTTGTGTGCGTTTGTTGTCTAAGTATGGAGGCTAACTTGAGCCCTTAACTGCTTTTATGTGAAGTCCAACTTGTTTTTGTAAGTCGCTCAGTTTTTTCATTTTGAGCAACCTAAGTTAGGTCTAGAACCATCCGAATAGAGTTCCAAACGCCTCCTGGACCATAGGAATGGGACGGGTAGTGCACGCATAAGGCAAGGTTTAGAATTGACTAGTAGCATTAGGTAACAACTTAAGATAGTAATCGGGTAGCAGGAAATGATAGTTTGTGCCCGGTGAATAATACGAGTAACACCCCATCTGGAGGGAGTTACGAAGTATTATTTATGTTGCACGGGGTGATCCTTTAGGCTAATAAACTTAGGACCACCCCCACCCCACCCCACCCCACCCCCCCACCCCGCTTTCTTTCTTTTCCTACTAGAATCAAAATAGTTGTACCCTTTCTTTATAATAAACTTCTTAAATTCTTGTGCTATATCTTCGTTTATTTGATCACATAGACTAGTTTATATAATTCGAGTTCGGCCGGGACCCACATTTGTGAACCTCGAAGAGTGCCTAACACCTTCTCTTCAAGGTAATTTCGACCCCTTACCCGATCTTTGGTGACGCAAACTAGTCAAACAGAGTTATCTGCAAAATAGGTGCCATAACGTACCTTAAACCCGTTAGGTGGTGACTCTCTCTTTTAACACCTTCCTTAAAAGAGTTGTCACGTATCGAACCGATTTCGCGAGAAAAAGGGGCGCGACACTCTTCATAAGCTCCGTGCCTATCAAATTGATCTACACAAGAAAGGAAAGAAGTGATTATCAAACAAAGATAAAAATCACGAGAGAAGTAAAAAAAAACTAAGGCTTATACCTTCAAAGATAAATGAACAATACCATTCATCCATGTTAAAAAACTGTGGCTTTCCAACTTAGACTTCTCAACTGGGCCAATTAAAGGTTTTAGCCATACATCGGCTTGGCCATATTTTTTTAAAAGATTACCATCCTCGGGGACTTCAATGGTAAATTTTTTCATCATCCTATTGCTACTGGAAGAACCAACTTCAACACGTGAAATGGTAGCAGTAGGGACATTCGAGGATGTAAAAACAGCCACGGGAGGAGCAGTAGCAGCAACGACAAGAGAAAAAACTTGTGAACCAGTAGGAGCAGACACTGGAAAGGAGGAAAGAGGTTCTTCTTCAGAAACAAGGTCAAAATCTTCATTATCAAATCCACGGGAAAACAATTGATCAGTAGAATCATGAGGTGCAGCATTCATCTCTTCATCAGAGCTCGTTAAAATGACATTTTCAGGCTCATTCATAGGAACTGGACTTGGAGGAGGGGTGACTTCATCATCTAAAATAACGCGCCTCCTAGCCCGAGGCTTGCGCACTAAAGAACCCTCTTCTCGTTCCTCTTCACCTTTAGAGCCATGAGCTCTCTCGGCTTTTCTCTTTGATGAGGAATTCAAAATTATTTCTTGATCGAGAGACAAAGAAAGTGTTGATGAAGTAATAGACGCGGCACTGACACCTCGAATGGGAAATCTTAGCAAAGGAAAAAGTTATAAATCCCCAAGTAAATATGAAAGAAAGGAAGAAAATTAGAGGAAAGGATGCCATGAGTTTTGACTTTCCAGCCAAACCTATGAGAAAGGTATTTCCAGGATCTTCTTTCCATGGGAGCAGCCGATAACATCTTCTCTACCCAAACACGGAAGTTTGGAATTTCATCAAAAACTTCCATGGTTGCTAAAAAGAGAAAAAATCCATGAGATCGTCGGTTTTTTGTCCTCCCTCATAAAAGAAGAAAGATATAAAAAAAACTTACGTGCAAAATTCCACTTCTCTGGAAAAGGTATGTTCTCTTCACGCACTAAACCACTTGTGGGGGCAGCAACGAAATGGGAATACCAGCCACGGTCCTTATCATCTTCAGGGCTAACCAAAACCCTTTTGCTCCTAGCAGCGAGAGTGAAAACCCCTGAGCGGAACAACTTAGGGATGAACCAAGTGTTGAGAGGTAAAAGGTAAAGAGATCAAATTAGATAGATATCGTAAACATGCAACAACTCTCCATACAATAGGACAAATCTATCCTAAGAAAACATTATAGAAGCGACAAAATTCTATGGTAACTGGGTCAATAAGGGGTCTGAAACCTGAAGTGAAAGGATATGTGTAAAACGAAAGATCAACCAGCTAGGTACGAAATTATCCTTTGGTTTGGACCAGGAATTAAAATTGGAAAATCAGATTTCCAGTAGCATTCTCTTCGTACAAGAGAAATCAAACCATCAGTAATCTGAAAAGGATAGACATTGGCATGATCATGAGAAGTCATAGAAATAACTTGGTTTCTAATTGATTCACCATAAGTGGAGAAAGAAAATTCCACGGGAATAATATCATTAACTATTGGTTCTCGAAGGGCTCATTTGATTCCCTATTTCTGGAAGAAGACCTGTGCGTTGAAGAAGCCCTAGTTCTAGTTGAGAAGGTGGAAGGAGTCTAAATCAATGGACATTAATGAACCATCATTGATCGAACCCAAGGATAGGTTTGATCGGCCGGGTGTTGGATCGAATGAATATTCAACCGCGTCATCACGACAACGATGGATGTCCAACCTTTAGATCTCTTCTTTCTCAATAAAGGCGGGTAAGGAAAGTCCGAAGGCTAATCTGGCAACTACTGGCTAGAAGGCGAAAATAGCTTTCGCCAATCAAAGCCCCAAAACTAGTAAGGGCACTCGTGCCCCAGCAAGCCACCCCAACCCTACCGCCAAAGCTTGACTTTACTAAACAAGCAAGAAAGGCTCCTTCTATCTTATTAGTTAGCGAAGAAGGTGTAACAACGTTGGGTTGAGAAGAAAAACCACGAACAGATAAAGACCCTAAGATACGTAACCTACTGCCTCTTCTAATCCTAACAGGAGCAGTTGAAGGGGGAAGCTCATATACAATTATTGTTCTGCGAGGATTGGGGTTTACTGAAGACATGGATGCAAGAAAATAATAAGTACTAAAGAACAAGAACAATTAGAGAAGAAGAGTACTGTAGATTGAAGGTTTTCGTGAAACTAAAGGCACATGAGGTATTTATAAGCAGAAGCAACCGTCATGCAAAATGAGTCATGATGGAGACGTCATAATGAAACAGTCACTTCGTGAGTGACGCAGCCGCAAAAAAGCGCTAAAAACCACTGATGAGTTGCAGACCCAATCAACAGAGGCCACGTGGTACATGCATTAAATGGAAGTGACGTACGACACGTTGGTTCTAAAGAAGACGTAATGATACATGGGAAACGGCGGTAAAAATTCCCGCCATAAATACATACCACTTCCCAAATATTCAATTGCAGAATATTCGGCAAGTGGGGGGACTATCTGTATTAGAAGAAAATAAATATGACATGTGGAATTATGTGTGGCTCACGAGGCATGATACGTGGATCACTAAGAAGGTGATAGTTGAAATATTTGGTTAGGAGATGCACGAGATACAAGTGGTACGAGCAAATCACTCACGAGATGAAAGGATGTGATTGCTCGAGTCTAAATCATTCAGTAAATATGGGCTGAATGAATCAAGACAGTAAGAAGGGGAAGATTCACGAACCTTTAATTAATGAGGAAGGAGAATTGGAACCGTTACAGAATCTCCATAAACAGTTATGATTGCCAATCATAACAGGTCATTAATGTCGTAATGATTCGGCCATAAAAGGGAGGAAACTTTATACTTGTAAATTCCTATAAAGGGAAGAGAATTTCATTTGTAAGGAGATCTGAGACAATACTGGAATATATTCACTTTACTTTTCTGCTATCTTGACTTTGCAATCAGTTATTTCTTTACTTATTTTTGTCTTTTCCTTTCATATAATTGAGAAAGTACGAAATTTCTTGGTTATCAGTAACCCGAGTTCTTCCAAAAATAAGCTTTGACCGAAAGATACATTTTTTGGTTAAACACTTACCACGACTATCAGACACTTAACTAATTTGTAGGTAAGTAGTTATTGATGTTCAACTTTCAAAACTTGTTTTTATACCAGAAAACATCCTTGTCTTGAGATCCTTCATCTTTCTCCACATATAAGGCTGTATTGTGGTCCGGTCCCGGGCCTAAATGGGCTAAACGGGCCGGGCCAAACGGGCCCGGGCTCTGGCGGGCCAGTCCCGGGCCAAACGGTCCCGGGCTTAACGGTCCTGGAGGGTGGAACCGGCCCACTGTGGGCCTAAGCCCACATGGACCCGAGCTAAATGGGCCGGGCCCACGGGCCTAAGTGTTCCGGGCTTCTTTTTTTTTTAAATTTTTTTTATCTAAGGCAATTTCTTGTAAATTATATTATATAATTGTAACTTAAATCTTCTAATTCAAATTTAAACACAAAAAAATTGTAAAGAAATATTCAAGGGAATGCCTTATAATTTTTATTACTACGACATTAACAAAAAATGGCAATATCTTTCTTAGTCTTCCTCTCCCCAATAGAATGAGCACAACAAGGTGCTAATACTACCATTAAAAGGAATAAAAACTAATGAAGATGTGCCAAAATACAAGTTACATATTTGTCTACATATTATCTCTAACAAATATCATAAATCCTTCAAGGTTCCGAGGAATTTCCGTTGGTGGTGGCGGAAAAGAAGCTTGTTCATCAGCGCTTCCGGGCGAAGCAGCATCCTCCGCAAGTTCCGCTAGCATTTCTTCATAAGCTTCTTCTATCTCCGGTTGTGATTCAGCAAGTCCAAATTTTCTTCTTTTCGAACGGATCCAATCTCTGAAGAGTACTGATTTTTCCAAGCTCTCCCTCATAGACGCTCTATGATCACCGATTTGAAGTCTCGCTTGACTGAAAGAGCTCTTCGATGCCACTGTTGAAGCTTGAATACTTAAAATATCTCGAGCCATCCTTGAAAGAACCGGATAGTCTTTTTCTTTGTCCTTCAACCATTCCAAAACATCAAAGGAGTCGTCGGGATTCTCTGATTCAAGTCCCTGCGACAAATAAACTTGAAGCTCATTTAGTTGTGAACTATCACCAATATTATCACCTTGAGAACCCCTGAACTCCGTCCAAGAACTAAGTGCTTTTAGGCCCGCAGTTCTTTTAGATTGCGAACTAGACGAAGTAGGAGTTGGAACATTTGGTCTAGCATGATCTAAGGCAAGTTGATAAGCATTATAACTTGTTTGAGCATTTATTTTAATTGAGGTTTTTGCATCTGTAAGTGTAGCAAATTCTTCATCTGAAAGTGATAAAGCCTTATAAATATTTGTGTACCAAAAATGAGGACCTCTTAATTTTATGGTAGGATTTAACATGGCAGCAACACCATATAAATGCACTCCTTAAATTCCCTCCATATTGCCTTATGAATTGGGCTACCATTAAATTGGTAATATTCTCCTAATAATGGCTTATTAGCTTTGCTAGCTAGCCTCCGCTGCATGGTAGTGAGGAATGGCTGAGAATAGATGATGCACAACATGAGCATCTACAATGTGGTGGACGACCTTATTTAGCACACCAGTCTGACTACATTAGATAGAGCTCCTCTTAACCAACCCCACTCGGATGAATCATAACGTGGCAATGAAGGGTATGGTGCAAAAAAGTGACTAACATAAAAGAGTCGTTCACAAATAGGAGGGGTAACCCCATAGACGATTGAAGTCGATATCTCTGATTAAGGATAGTGGTATCCAAATCCCCCACCACACCACGTGGTGGTGAAAGAGTTTGCATTAATTGCTCGAGATTAAAGAGTATTATCCGGGAGAGTCCTAAAAGACTGTCAAAATTAATAGGCATTGTTTGCTTAGAAATCTATAGAAAAATGCACAAATGACTTTACACAACAAACAATATATGCATATAAACAAGCCATTTAACCAAAAGAGATGCTAATTAGCTTACACAGCTATAAACAGGCCATTTGCCCAAAAGATCATGTGGATCAGCTTATACAGCTTCAAATATACACATGTAACATACAGTTTACCCAAAAGAGATACTGATCAGTTTTTTAGAGCTTGATTATACACAAATAAACAGACCATTTACCTATTAACAGAGCTAGATTATACACATCGCTTGACATTTACTCCATAGCAGTTTTTTCTTCAGACATAGTCGGAGATGATATTAGAACAAGTCCTCATTGCTTAAAGCCTGAGGCAGCCCTATTTGGTATCAGATCTTCTACTTCTGGCACTAAATCTTGCATCAACTGAGAGCAGTTTAAAATGGTCAACATACAAGTGAAGGAACAAGGTCGACAGAAATATAGATTAAAAAAGGGCAAAGGGCAGCCAGGTGCACTAAGCTCCCGCTATGCGCAGGGTCCGGAGAAGGGCCGGACCACAAGGGACTATTGCACGCAGCCTTACCCTGCATTTTTGCAAGATGCTGTTTCCACGGCTCGAACCCGTGACCTCCTGGTCACATGGCAACAACTTTATTACAAGGCTCCCCTTCGACAGAAATACAAATATTTATGTTCTTGAATTTGTGCTAGTGTACCTTCCAATCATTGTAATCATATCTCAGGATAAACTGGTGGCGTGCAACTTCAAAACGTGCACTGCTCCGTGGAACTGGAGAATCAATTCATCATATACTCATATTACAGATACAAAAGGAATCACAGAAAATTACAAATGAACAGATGATGTGCATTTGGTCTAATGTCTTAATAGAGTATCTCATAAAGAATAGCAGAGTGATTACCTATCTCGCAAAGAAAACGAGAACCAGTTTCATCAGCGGAAATAGCAGCCTCCCCATTGTGTACTAAAAAGGAAAGTGCAAATAAATTCTCAACAGTATGAGCAAAGGAAGTTCTCCTAAAAAGGAGTTCGTCAAGCATGACACATTTCTTCTCCTTTAAAAGCTCCGATATGATTGACATATTCTTGTTAACATCAGGTTTGTCTTCGGCAGTTTCAGAAGTAACCTGTTATAAAGACTCAGCAAATGATAAATTATTTACCAACCAAACAAAGTAAAACTCAAGTTCTTGTGACATTCTTCCTTTTCCTTAATTCAGTCAAACCTCTCTATAACAACCTTGTTTGTTCCAAATATTTTTGGATGTTATAGCGAAGTGTTGTTATAGAGAATATATATTATAACATAACATAAAAATTAGTTCCGAAAAAGCTTGCCTTTTATAGTGAAGCGCTGTTATATAAGGATGTTGTTATATAGAAGTCTGACTGTATAACTCAAGTTCTTTGAGTAAAGATAATTAAAAGTGGCGGAAACGACCAATACCAATTTTGGTTGAGTAAGGTAGACCTTCTTCGGAGGCGTTTTTCTATAAACTGCAATCGTGTTTGGATACGAATCATAAACTTCAGGCTTCTGATCTCCAATATAAACTACAAGTTTCCTCGGCTTAAATTCAGTTTTCAGAACTCCAAGCCTGAGAAAGAGCAAAAAGCAATCACAAATTAACCAAATTCACATTTTCTTTGCTCTCTTCTTCTGTGTTAAATGAACGAAAAATCTTACATCGTCTTGCAACCTTTGCCTTCCATAAACACAAGTGAAACATCAACGCCAATCTTTTCCCAATTCACAGCTTTTTGTGATTTCCCAAATATCAAACTTTGTGTTGCCTTCTTCGAACGTCCTTTTTGTAAGCCATAGGATTTAAGCAAACAGGATATGAACATAGAAGGTGAGATACTATCATGGGAACGTAGTGCGAGAGATTCCACCACAGTATTGGTAAGTCCGAGCAAGGCCTCTGCATCTGACACTTGCTCTCTTGGCCTTTTAACTGAAAAACCATGTACACATTATAAAATCACATTTATAGTTTAGGAAGGCATAATTAGCGGAGTTGTGGAGTCAAGAATATAAGGGGATTCAAGAAAATACTAGAATGTCACACTTGGATTAATTTGAAGATATGACCTAAAGCTATTTTTAAAACTCCCTTTGCCACTACACTAGAACATTCCCTCGTGTCATGTGGATTCAACGGTTTATATGTGACACAAGGAATTCATTTATACCTATTTGAATAGTATAATTTTTCCGCAAAGGGTTTCAATTGAACCCCTTGTCAACATTCAGCTCAGCTCCGCCCCTGGTTAATTGGTAAAGTGGAGCTCAGTATTATTTTTAAACGACATCAACCTAATGTGTATGTGTATTTATAGAATGTGTGTGTGTGTGTGTGTTTCTACAGTTTTACCCCGGATAATATGACTTATTTCTTACTCATTTGTGGCAGATGAACAATTTACAGACACACACACAAGGGAGCTCATAAAGTGAAGCACACATTCCATTGCGATACACACACACACACACACACAAGGGAGCTAATAAAGTGAAGCATATATACCATTGCGATACACACACACACAAGGGAGCTAATAAATGAAGCATATATACCATTGCGATACACACACACAAAAACACAAGGGAGCTAATAAATTGAAGCATATATACCATTGCGATACACACATACACAAGGGAGCTAATAAAGTGAAGCACATATACCATTGTGACACACACACACAGAGGGGAGCTAATAAAGTGAAGCATATATACCATTGCGACAAACACACACAGGGGAGCTAATAAAGTGAAGCACATATACCATTGCAGCACGCGCGCACACACACAAGGGAGCCAATAAACTGAAGCATATATACCATTGCGACGCGCGCGTACACACACAAAAAAAAAAGGGAGCTAATAAAGTGAAGCAAATATACCATTGTGACACACACACAGGGGAGCTAATAAAGTGAAGCATATATATCATTGGGATACACACACACAGGGGAGCTAATAAGTGAAGCACATATACCATTGCGGCACACACACACAAGGGAGCCAATAAACTGAAGCATATATACCATTGCGGCGCGCGCGTACACACACACAAAAAAGGGAGCAAATAAAGTGAAGCATATATATACCATTGCGATACAAGTCGTCAACGCCAGTCAAGACAATGTTGAACTTATTTGACTCTGCAGCTCCTATTTCATCTCTCTTCTCTGCATTTCAAGAAACCCCAAAAAACCAAAAAAGTAAAAGAAATCATCAACAAATAAAAAGAGCCTTAAAATTGTAGAATCAATATGTAGCAAAAAAAAGTTAGAAATACCATCGATGATGGTTCTAATCACAGAGTACTGTGACCGAACACTCCTACGAAGTGAATCAGATTGGTGAGTGAAGTCTGTGAGCTCATTGAAACTAACAAGATTATTTAGCCTTTGTGATAAAGCATCGATTCTACTTAGTTGTTGATCTCTTTTTTCTTTCTCCTGTTTAACTTTCTTAGCTCTAGTTATGGGACTCATGGCTTTACACTTTCTCTACTACTTCTTTCTTTTTCTTTGTTTGCCTCAAGACAAGACAACAAATACCATAGGATTTATGATTATGGAAAGCTTTGGAAGTTGAAATGGTGAGAAGCAAAAAGAGCTTTACTGCATTGGGATATGTGGGAGTATGAGTAAGTAAAGAAGGTTAGCTATAGTGTTTTTGAATATGAATCCGAAAAGACTTGTTAAAGTACTCAAGTACATTTTCATATCTCTTGCGTAAGCTTTTATGTTTAAGTAGGTATAATTAACATATATAGGCTTACATAAGTACTTAACTTGCATAACCTTTCTTTTTTTGGAGTAGAAAGAAAAAAAGGTGATTAAAACGATTAAATTCTTACTTTGTGAACAAAGTTATGAAAGTAACAAAAATTTACAATAACAACAAAAACTATGTATGGATCTTTTGGAAAATTTATTCGGGAGATATCAATAAAAATAATTTAACACAAAAAAACTACTATAAGACAACAACAACATCAACAATTATGTGTGAATCTTAAATAAAATGTATTAGAATTTTTCCTGTATAGATCTTTATTAATCATACTTTTCATTTAAACTTATGTCAAGCTAACAAGAGTTTTTAACCAATATTGTCCCTTATATTTGAGGGTATGTCTATTTTTGTCCCTCATATATAACCCTGAGCATATTTAGCCTCTTAAATATGCTAAAGTGGAGCACATTTAGTCTTACTGACAAAATGTGTTCAAAAACTAATGATGTTACCCAACTCTAATTCATGAAGCAAATCTTTTGCTCTAAAGCAAAACGTTTCCTCTACTTTTATTGGATAACGCAAATTATCACTTTAATTCCTCATTTTTAGATAATGTCTTCTAAAATTTTGAACTTGAAAATATCTCTTCTGTGCCAGTTTTCAATGAGAAAATGATATTGTATAGCCGCTGTAAAAATAATAGCCGAAAAATATAAAATTTGTATTTCTTTTTGTATATAAGTATATATTTTGTATGTTAATATACAAAAATTATACAAATTTTATATACTATTTCGGCTACCAAATGTAAATAGTTTCTGACACGAGCTAAAAGTGATAACACAATCTGGTTATTTGTTTGCTTCAATAATATGCCTAGAAGTGATCCTGGCAGCTGGTAAGTTGGGATTTTGACTACTTATTACCGCTTTTTTACTTTCGTTTTAGTCCAAAAGAGCTTAATTCTATTCCCGAAAACTGATGAAATATGCTTAAATGTAGGAGAATTGGAAAATGAGCCAAAAAGATGAAATTCAACTCAAAAGGAGTAAAATGAACTCAAGAACAAAAAGCAGGCAAAAGGAATAATATGCAGACCGCAGAATTCTCTCTACGGACGCATAAGGTGAAGTGAAGCCTGTCAGAGGTCTAGTGTAATGTGCGGACCGCACAGTTATTGTGCGACCACAGAAGCCACCAAAGAGTTCAAGTTCGGAGAAGTCCCACTTCAAGCTTCAAGGATATGCGGACCGCACAATTATTGTGTGGCCGCAGAATTAGCCATGCGACCGCACACAGATTTGTACGGTCCGCAGAAAGGGCCTGTGCGGTCGCACTCCGTTTTGTGCGGACCGCAGAACAGGTGACATGCGGCCGCAATCTAGAACTATGAGGCCGCAGACCAAACTCCTGCCAAGACTAAAGAAGAAGTGCGGACCGGTCATGGAATTGTGCGGCCGCAGAACCTCCGAAAGGGCATTTTTGTCCGAAATTTCCAGTTGTGCATAAATAGACTTCTTTCACGAAATTAGGTCAAGTTTTGAATATCTGAACATCTGTAGCATTTTCTTCTTACCCTTTTAGGTAACTTTAGCTTACATTAGTGATTAAACATTAGATTTTTATCTTTTAATCTTTTAATATGAGTTCTATCATCTTTTCTTCTCTATTTTCTTCATTCCCCATTATGAGTAGCTAGATTCTTAGCTAGGGTTGTGACCCAACCCTAGTGTGTAAACCTTATGTGTGATTAATTTTATGCTTGTTTATGAATGGGTGTTTGTTATTTAGCTAGGTTCATGCTTTATTTGTGAATTAATAGTTGCAAATATTGATTTATGCCTTTTTGACTTAGTCTCTTCTTGAGAAAGAGAGACCAAGTCTAGGTCAACCTAGCTAATAAGGAATTTCGTCAATTGAGAAATTGATCAACCCAATTAAAGGGTTCAACCTAGAGATAGTAACTACCCGACTTGAGCTCTTATCAAATGTTTCGGTAGATACCTCTTGAGAAAGTCAAATTGGGCAAAATCATTCTCTGACCGAGAGGTCAGAGAATATGCGGATATGCGCAACGCACAATTATTGTGCCACCATAGAATTTAGCCATGCGGCGCACACAGATTTGTATGGTCCGCAGAAAGGGCCTTTATGGTCGCACTCCGTTTTGTGCAAAGTGACATGCAGCCGCAATCCATAGTTATGCGGCCGCAGACCAAGCTCCTGCCATGACTTAAGAAGAAGTGCGGAACACACATGAAATTGTGCATACGAAGGGGCATTTTTGTCCGAAATTTCCAGCTATGTATAAATAGACTTCTTTTACGAAATTAGGTCAAGTATTGAATTTCTAAAGACTTGTAACCATTTATTCTTACCCTTTTAGGCAACTTTAGCTTACATTAGTGATTAAACATTAGAGTTTTGTCTTTTAATCTTTGAATATGAGTTTTATCATCTTTTCTTCTCTATTTTCTTCATTACCCATTATGAGTAGCTAGATTCTTAGCTAGGGTTGTGACCCAACCCTAGTGTGTAAACCTTATGGCTGATTAATTTTATGCTTGTTTATGAATGGGTGTTTGTTATTTAGCTAGGTTAGTGCTTTATTAGTGAATTAATGGTTGCAAATAATTATTTATGCCTTTTTGACTTAGTCTCTTCTTGAGAAAGAGAGACCTAGTCTCGGTCAACCTAGCTAACAAGGAATAGGGTCAATTGAGAAATTGATCAACCCAATTAAAGGGTTCATTTCCAAGTTCTTTTCTCCCGGGCATATGACAACTCTTAGGGATGAGATTCTAGCTTTCAAACAAGAACCCAATGAGCCTTTGCATGACATATGGGAGAGGTACCGTACCATGGTGAAAGAGTGCCCGAACAATGACATGATGGAGGCTATGATTCAACAAACATTCTATAGGGGGATCAATACAACCAAACAATGCATGGTGAACCAACTTGACGATGGAAATTTCATGACAACACCGTATGCGGAAGCTTGTGAGATTCTTGATGAAATGACGGATACTTCATCGGTATGGAAAAGTAGAGCAAACGTTCCTCAAGATGATCCAAATGTGATTCACTTGCATAAAGAATTACATGGTCATGGGCAAGCAATTGCCGAGTTGACCAACACAATGAATCAACTAGAAAAAGCTCAACTTCAAAAAGTGCAAGGTCCTAAGCAAGTCAATGCAATGAAGGGAGTTAGTATGATGGTAAACAAGAGAAGGCAAAAGGGTCCTCAAGTGAAAAATCGTGTTAAAATTATGTGCAAGATGATAGTGGGTTTGATCAAGATGAACAATACAATGAACAAAAAGAGAAGGTAAAATGTGTGAACAACTTCCAAGGGCAAGAAACAACAATCAAGGCCCGAATCAATAACAATGGCAACCACAAAGAAATCAAGGAAATTGGAATTCAAACAATCAAGGTAGTTGGAACAATCAAAACAACCAAGGGAATGGAACAATCAAAGCAACCAAGGAAATTGGAATGGTCAAAATAACCAAGGCTAGTTGGGAGGCAACAACCAAGGAGGGTGGAACAACAACAACAATCGGGGGTTGGGTTTTCAAAGTCCTCTGATGTATCAACAACCGAGCAACCCACCTCCCTATCCTTCCCAAGGTCCGAGTTCTTCCAACAATGAGATGGGCCGAATAGAGAACATGTTTAAACAAATGATAGAGAAGAATACCGACTCCGATGCTCAATTAGCCTCTCACAACACTTCAATTTGCAATTTGGAAGTTCAATTTGGGCAAATCTCGCAAGCTTTGAACACTCGTCCTAAGGGGGCACTACCAAGTGATACGGTGGTGAACCTAAAGGGTGGGAACAACACGGGACATGCCATGGCTGTTACTACAAGGAGTGGAAAAGGTGGGGATGCAACAACCTCAAGTCAAAAGAAACTTGTAGATGATGAGCAAATGGCACAACAAGATGAGATCCAAGAAAATGAAGTGCAAGCAAATGATGAGGTGAGAATTGATATTGATGACAACGTGGAGGAGACTCATGAGGAAGTGAACCCGCCTAGGGAGCACATTGTTGACATACCTAAGCCAGTTGTGCCAAAGGCTAAGGCACTAATGCCAAGGCCTCCTCTTCCATACCCTCAAAGTCTTGCCAAGCAAAATGGCGAGAACCAATTTAAAAAGTTCATTGACATGATGAAGAGTCTATCTATAAATGTGCCATTGGTTGAGGCTTTGGAGAAAATGTTGGGTTATGCAAAGTTCATGAAAGAATTGGTGACAAAGTAGAGGTCGATGAGTTGTGAAACTATAAAGATGACTCATCAAGTGAGTGCAATTGTGCACTCAATGGCTCCTAAATTGGAAGATCCCGGCGCTTTCACTATCCCTTGTACCGACTTTGCTAAAGCTTTATATGATCTTGGGGCAAGTATCAACTTGATGCCCTACTCGGTTTTCAAAACCTAGGGGATTGGGCAACCAAGACCCACGTCCATGAGGTGGCAAATGGCAGATCGTACCATGAAAAGATCGTTGGGCATTATTGATGATGTGTTAGTTCGTGTTGATAAATCCATCCTCCCGGCGGACTTTGTGATTCTTGATTGTGAAGTGGACTATGAGGTGCTGATTATCTTGGGTTGACCTTTCCTTGCTACGGGGAGGGCTCTTGTTGATGTGGAAGCCGATGAGCTCACTTTCCTAGTGGGGGATGAAAAGGTAGTTTTCTATGTGTGTGATCAGAGCCAACCCTACACCACTACAGAGTGGCGAGAGCGGTCGATCCAACTTTTACCCGAAAAGGTCGGGACCGAATCCACAGGGAGATAGATTTGGGAATTGGATTCCTATCTAAACTAGCAATAGGTAATGCTCTTAATTACGCTTCCAATCATAATTGTTTGCTTTTTACTTCTAATATTATACTACTGAGATGCTAAATTAAACTAAGAATAATTGCTTGAAAGGTTTTCTAAATAGGAAACGAGGCACTAGGGAAGTGACTTTCCCGTAGGTGAATACTTGACGGGTTCTAAATTCTAAGGCAAAGTAGTTACGTTTGGGATCGCGATATAGCCAATGCACGACACTACTCACTCTATACCTCTCGGTAGCTTGAGTGACTTTGCCTTAATTGACTTTCTCAAGACCAATTGGGTGTCGAAACTATATAAGCAATGTGGCTCAAGTCGGGTATTACTATCTCTAGATTTAACCCTTTAATTGAGGCTATCAATCTCTTGAGTACGCCCCAATTCCTTGTTGGACTGATTGCCTAGACTCAAGCTCTCTTTCTCAAGAAGAGCTCAAGTCAAATAGGCACGAATTAGTGTTTTCAACCACTAATCAAACATAGAAAACACAAATCGGTCCAAATATTAACCACCCATAAACATCTAAGCCTTAAACACAAGACCCATCAAATAAACACACTAGGGATGAGCCACAACCCTAACTAATGGGTCTAGCTACTCATAATAATGGAAGAAAACAGATAATTAGATGAAGAATAACCCATATAATATGTTTACAAGCTAAGAATTAAAGATTCACTAATGGATCATTGCCACCACGTGGCTATCATNTCCCTGCCTCCGTGCTTGCATGAGGCTAATCCTTGCCTCCCCATTTGTATGAGGCTAATCCTTGCCTCCCTACCTGCATGAGGCTAATCCTTGCCTCCTCATTTGCATGGGACTAAGCATTGTCCCTCCTTGCATAAGTATTGCTCTATTCTGGTAATATCTATTTGCTTTTCTATCGGGCTAAGCTCTGCCCTTCATTTCACAAGACTAAGCCTTGCCACAAGCACCACTTCAAAAGGTCCACTCCATTTTGACTTAAGCTTTCCCAGAAACAGACGTAACCGAGAATTGAACAAGAGAACCAAATCACCCACTTTGAACTCCTTGATACGAACATACTTGTCATGAAGGTACTTCATCTTGTCCTTATACAAGGACGAACTGGAGTAGGCATGGAATCGGAATTCATCAAGTTCATTAAGCTGCTCCACACGAAGATTTGCTGCCACATCCCATTCAAGATTCAGCTTCCTCAAAGCCCATATGGCCTTGTGCTCTAACTCAACCGGAAGATGGCAAGCTTTCCCAAACACCAACCGGTACGGAGACATGCCAATCGGAGTCTTGTAAGCAGCCCTATAAGCCCATAAAGCATCATCCAATTTCTTTGACCAATTGGTCCTATTTGCATTGGCCGTCTTTGACAATATACTCTCGATTTCCCTGTTTGAGACTTCAACTTGGCCACTCGCCTGAGGATGATAAGGAGTAGAAACTTTGTGA
This sequence comes from Nicotiana attenuata, assembly GCF_001879085.1. Classification (NCBI taxonomy): domain Eukaryota; kingdom Viridiplantae; phylum Streptophyta; class Magnoliopsida; order Solanales; family Solanaceae; genus Nicotiana; species Nicotiana attenuata. The sequence continues at coordinate 38,105,092 of NC_031997.1, read as the reverse complement.
TTGACACCATACTTTGCAAGCAAAGTGTCAAAAGCTCTATTGCAAAAATGGGACCCCCCATCACTTATGATTACTCGCGGAGTGCCAAACCTAGTAAAATACTCTTCTTGAGAAACGCAACAACATTTCGGGCCTTATTATTGGGTAATGCCACGGCCTCAACCCACTTTGAAACATATTCAACTGCCACTAGAATGTATGTGTTGCCACATGAACTAACAAATGGGCCCATGAAATCAATGCCCCACACATCAAAAATATCAACTTCGAGAATAGTATTGAGAGGCATCTCATCCTTCTTCCAAATACCACCCGCTCTTTGACATTTGTCGTATCTCTTCACAATTTCACTTGCATCCTTGTACAAAGTTGGCCAGTAAAACCCACAACTAAGAACCTTTGAAGTTGTCCTCTCCCGACCATGATGACCACCATAGGGAGAGGAATGACAAGCCTCTAAGATACTCAATTGCACCTCCTCCGGGACACACCTCCGGATCACACCGTCAGTGCAGATCTTGAACAAGTAAGGCTCATCCCAATAGAAGTACAAACTATCCCGTTTAAGCTTCTTCCTTTGGTTAGAAGAGAGCTCACACGGGACAATACCGGTCACAAGGAAATTAGCAACATCCGCAAACCATGGCATACCATTCACCGAAACAGAAAGGAGTTGTTCATCAGGAAATGAATCATTGATTTTTAGGCCATCACAATGCCTCCCCTCCTCTTCCAAGCGGGACAAGTGGTCCGCCACTTGGTTTTCACTACCTTTCCGGTCCACAATCTCCAAATCAAACTCTTGAAGTAACAAGACCCATCGCATCAGCCTAGCTTTGGAATCCTTCTTCGTCATCAAGTATCGGAGTGCGGAATGATCGGTATGAACTATGACCTTGGCTCCCATGAGATACGGCCGAAAACACAATAGCCAACAACTCTTTTTCAGTCACCCTGTAATTCATTTGATCATTATTCATTGTCTTGCTCGCATAATACACCGGGTGAAACATTTTATTCGCTCTTTGACCCAAGACCGCCCAACCGCAACATCACTCACGTCACACATGAGCTCAAAAGGCAAGCTCCAATTGGGTGCGGTAATAATAGGAGTGGTGGTCAACTTGTACTTGAGGAGTTCAAAAGTTGTCATGCATTCCTCATTGAACACGAACTTTGCGTCCTTTTCCAAAAGTTTGCACAAGGGATTCACTACATTCGAAAAGTCTTTGATAAATCTCCGGTAGAACCCCGCATGCCCAAGAAAACTTCTAACCCCCTTGACAGAAGTAGGGGGAGGGAGCCTTGAAATCACCTCAACTTTAGCTTTGTCCACCTCTATACCATGCTTTGAAATTTTATGGCCAAGAACTATGCCCTCCTCAATCATGAAGTGGCATTTTTCCCAATTGAGCACAAGATTGGTTTCTTCACACCGGGCCAACACCCTATCAAGATTCTTCAAACACTCATCAAATGAGTCACCCACAACACTGAAGTCATCCATGAACACCTCCAAAATGTCTTCGACCATGTCAGTAAAAATGGCCATCATACACCGCTGGAATGTAGCCGGTGCATTACATAACCCGAATGGCATCCTAGAAAAACGGCAAAGGTACCATATAGGGCAAGTGAAGGTAGTCTTCTCCTGATCTTCCGGAGCAATCAAAATTTGGTTGTACCCAGAATATCCATCCAAGAAATAGTAGTAAGGACACGCCCAGCAAGTCTATCTAGCATCTGGTCAATGAAAGGCAGCGGAAAGTGATCTTTGCGGGTCACTTTGTTCAACTTGCTCCATCCGGTGACAGTCCTGGTAGGAATCAACTCATTCTGCGCATTGGTAACCACGGTCATACCACCCTTCTTCGGCACACATTGCACCGGCAAAGTCCAAGAGCTATCAGAGATGGGGTACACAACCCCAGTATCTAACGACTTGATCACCTCCTTTTTCACAACTTCTTGCATTGCCTCGTTCAACCTCCTTTGATGTTCCAAGGAGGGCTTTGCATCATCTTCAAGAATAATCTTGTGCATACAAAAGGCGAGGCTTATCCCCCGAATATCAGCTAAAGTCCATCCAATTGCCTTATTCCGTTTTTGGAGCACCACCAATGTGGCATCTACCTGCATGTTAGTAAGACAGGAGGAAACAATAACTGCAAAGTTGAACTAGGGCCTAAGAATTCATACCTGAGGTGTGGAGGCAACGACTTCAACTCCAACATGGGAGGTTCTCGATTGAGGGCTTTGTTGGTGGAGTCTTCCTATTCTCACGATCCAAAGAGAGCTTCCAAGGCTCATAAGAGTAAGAGCCCATTCCATATAAGGCATTAACACACTCCACCCGGCCTTCATCTTCATGTACATCAAGATTCAACAATACCGCCTCTAGAAGGTCCTCCACATTGATCATTGTACTAGTATCATCAATTATCAGTGCTCTGACAAGATCCACGGATGAGCACACTTCAGTACAGTTGGGCTGCTTCATTGACTTACACACATGAAAGACCACTTTTTCATCACCCACCCGGAAGGTAAGTTCCCCTGCTTCCACATCAACTAAGGCCTCCCTAGTAGCAAGGAAAGGTCTTCCCAAGATTATAGGCACCTCAAAATCGACCTCACAATCGAGAATCACAAAATCAGATGGCAAGATAAATTTGTCCACCCGGATAAGAACATCATAATTATACCCAAGGGCCTCTTCATTGATCTATCCGCCATTTGCAATCTCATGGAAGTCGGCCTCGGTTGTCCAATACCCAAAGTCTTGAAAATTGAGTAGGGCATACCAAATCACATAGAGCTTTTGCAAAGTCTGCACTCCCAATAGTGCAAGGAATGGTGAAAGCACCGGGATCTTCTAGCTTCGGAGCCATTGAATGCACTATAGCACTAACTTGGTGGGTCATCTTGATAGTTTCATAATCCATGGATCTTTGCTTTGTCACCAAGTCTTTCATGAATTTAGCGTAACCCGGCATTTGCTCTAAAGCCTCCACCAAAGGCACATTAATGGATAAGCTCTTCATCATGTCAATAAATTTCTTAAACTAGTTCTCATTTTTCTGCTTCGCCAGCCTTTGAGGATAAGGTGGAGGTGGCCTTGGCAAAGGAGCCTTGGCTTTAGGCACAACC
>NC_031997.1:38075052-38100373 GCF_001879085.1 Nicotiana attenuata | reverse complement strand
TTGGGAATTGGATTCCTATCTAAACTAGCAATGTGTAATGCTCTTAATTACGCTTCCAATCATAATTGTTCTTTTGATTACTTCTACTTTTATACTAATGAGATGCTAAATTAGACTAAGAATACTTGCTTGGAGGGTTGTCTAATAGGTAACAAGGCACTAGGGAGATGCTAAATTAAACTAAGAATACTTGCTTGGATGCTAAATTAAACTAAGAATACTTGCTTGTTGTTTGCCGCCATATTGTACCTGAATTGGCGTCACACATAAGTTAGTATCACAGAAGGAAAGAAAAACAATACACAAAACTATTTAGATAGATAGCCAAAACAGTTAGGTCCCTGGCAACGGCGCCAAAAAGTGGTCGGAGCCAACCTTACTCAACTACAGAGTGGCGAGAGCGGTCGAAGCAGCTTTTACCCGAAAAGGTCGGGATCGAATCCACTGGGAGCTAGATTTGGGAATTGGATTCCTATCTAAACTAGCAATGCGTAATGCTCTTAATTACGCTTCCAATCATAATTGTTTTCTTTTTACTTCTAATATTATACTACTGAGATGATAAATTAAACTAAGAATAATTGCTTGAAAGGTTATCTAAATAGGTAACGAGGCACTAGGGAAGTGACTTTCCCGTAGGTGAATACTTGACGGGTTCTAAATTCTAAGGCAAAGTTGTTATGTTTGGGATCGCGATATAGCCAATGCACGACACTACTCACTCTATACCTCTCGGTAGCTTGAGTGACTTTGCCCTAATTGACTTTCTCAAGACCAATTGGGTGTCGAAATTATACAAGCAATGTAGGCTCAAGTCGGGTATTACTATCTCTAGATTTAACCCTTTAATTGGGGCTATCAATCTCTTGAGTACGCCCCAATTCCTTGTTGGACTGATTACCTAGACTCAAGTTCTCTTTCTCAAGAAGAGCTCAAGTCAAATAGGCACGAATTAGTGTTTGCAACCACTAATCCAACATAGAAAACACAGATCAGTCCAAAAATCAACCACCCATAAACATCTAAAACTTAAAACACTAGACCCATCAAATACCTACACTAGGGTTGAGCCACAACCCTAGCTAATGGGTCTAGCTACTCATAATAATGGAAGAAAATAGATACTTAGATGAAGAATAACCCATATAATATGTTTAAAAGCTATGAATTAAAGATTCAATGTTGAACTAGCCGCAAAATTACTCAAAATAGGTCCAAAATGGCCTTCACGTGCTCAGCTAAAAGTTAGATACCCTAAAAATCTGAAAAAGAACTATTTATACAAGGCCGAATTTTCTGAACAAAAATACCCCTGATGGAGGTACTGCGGACCGCGGAAAATGCACCGCGGCCGCAGTGAGGCTTTTTAGCTTTATTTCCCAGGCTCTAAATCTGGCCACCGCGGATAGCATAAAATGCACCGCAGCCACGGTGGCTTCACTGCGGTCCGCAAAAAATGGATTGTGGCCGCAGTGGCTTCCAATCTTCCAACTCCCAACTCTGTGAATCTCCTCACCGCGGACCGCACAAAATGGACTGCGGCCGTGGTGAGGCTACTGCGTCCGCACAAAATGGTCTGTCGCCGCAGTGCTTGAGCTTCCAAAATTTGCATCTCTCTGATCTTTTCCACCGCGGACCGCATTGAATGGACTGCGGCCATGGTGGATCTTTTGCGACTGCAGTGGATTTTATGCTGCAGCAGTGCCTTGCCTTGTTCTTGGTATTTGTGCAAGTTTCACTCCTTTTTGAGCTGATTTTGACTGCTTGTCACTATTTTGACTAAACCTTGCAATCAAGTACAACATGCAAGCCTTTGGGACTATTTGTATACATTTTTAATCAAAACTCAAGTAAAAAGGAGTGTAAAATGAACTAGAATCCTTAGTTATCAGTGCAATCTATGAGGAAACCGAATAGCAATGAAGTTTGTTCGTTTGTGGCTTAAGTGACAGATGTGATTATTGATGAAACAAGTATCGTGATGAATGTTGATGACACTTTGGAGACCGAATTGCTCAATTGTGATGATCATGAAATGAAGGGCTATGTGGAATGTCTGAATGCTTTGCAAGGAATGGGGTCGCACACTTATGAGCCCCGCAATTGTCTTTGGATCTTGAGAATAGAACCACTCCTCCAACAAAGCTTTCAATTGAGGAGCCTCCCGTCATCTTCGGTATGAATTACTTGGCCCTTCCTCTACTTTATCGGTTATTCTTTCCTCTTGTTTGACTAATGTGCAGGTAGATTCCACTTTGGCGTTGCTACAAAAGAGGAAGAAAGCTATTGGATGGACTTTGGCAGATATTCGGGGGATAAGCCTGCATTTTGCATGCACAAGATTAATTTGGAGGAAGGCGCCAAACCATCTATTAAACATCAAAGGAGACTCAATGAAGCCATGCAAGAGGTCGTCAAGAAACATGTTATCAAGTGGTTAGATGTCGGTGTTGTGTACCCCATTTCCGATAGTTCGTGGACTTCTCCGGTGCAATGTGTCCCAAAGAAAGGGGGCATGACAGTGGTCACCAATGAAAAGAATGATTTGATTCCTACAAGAATGGTGACCGGGTGGAGAGTGTGTATGGACTATCGCAAGCTCAAAAAAGTCACAAGGAAGGATCATTTCCCACGCCCCTTCCTTGATCAAATGCTTGATAGGTTGGCCGGTCGTGCTTTCTATTGTTTCCTTGATGGGTATTCCGGCTACAATCAAATTCTTATTACTCCGGAGGATAAAGGGAAGACTACTTTCACTTGTCCTTATGGTACTTCCGCATTCTCGTGGATGCCATTTGGGTTGTGCAATGCACCGACGACTTTTCAAAGGTGTATGACGGCTATCTTCACGGACATGGTGGAGGACTTTCTTGAAGTCTTCATGGATGATTTTTCTGTGGTCGGGGATTCTTTTGATGATTGTCTAGCAAATTTGGACAAAGTGTTGGCAGGATGTGAAGAAGCAAATTTGGTGCTCAATAGGGAGAAGTGTCATTTCATGGTTGAGGAGGGCATTGACCTTGGCCATAAGATCTCAAAGAATGGCATTGATGTCGACAAGGCAAAGATTGAGGTGATTTCTAAAATTCCACCTCCAACTTTGGTCAAAGGCATGCGGAGTTTCTTAGGCCACACAGGATTTTACCAACGATTCATCAAGGACTTCTCTAAAGTGGTAAACCCGTTGTGAAAGCTTTTGGAGAAAGATGCCAAGTTCCATTTCAATGATGATTGCATGAGAGCTTTTGAGTTGCTAAATCTCAAGTTGACTACTACTCCCATCATTACCACCAAATTGGAGTGTTCCTTTTGAGCTTATGAGTGATGCAAGTGATGTAGCGGTGGGAGCCGTGTTCGGGCAACGAATCAACAAGATCTTTCATTCGGTTTATTATGCAAGCAAGACCATGAATGGTGCCCAATTCAACTACACCGTTATGGAGAAAGATCTTCTTGCCATTGTGTTTGTTACGGAAAAGTTTCGCCCGTACTTGATGGGTGCAAAGGTGATTATTCATACGGATCATGCGGCCCTTCGTTATTTCATGAGCAAGAAAGATTCTAAAGACCATTTGATGAGATGGGTTCTTCTATTGCAAGAGTTTGACATTGACATTTAAGATAGGAAAGGAAGTTAAAACCAAGTGTCGGACTACTTGTCTCGTTTGGGGGAGGAGGGGAGGCTGCATGATGGCCTTGAAATCAATGACTCTTTCCTCGATGAGCAACTTTTGGCTATTTCTATGAAGGAGATGCCTTGATTTGTGGATTTGGCAAATTATCTTGTGAGTGGAATCATTTTGGTTGAGTTCTCTTCAAACCAAAGGAAGAAGATCAAACAGGATTGTCAAGACTACTATTGGGATGAGCCGTACATCTTCCGGATTTGCACGGATGGAGTGATTAGAAGATGTGTACCGGAGGAGGAGCAAAGTGAAATTCTTGGGGCTTGTCACTCTTCGCCTTATGGTGGTCACCATGGTGGAGCAAGAACGGTAGCCAAAATCTTATGTTGCGGTTTCTATTGGCCCTCTCTCTACAAGGATGCTAGTGAGCTTGTCAAGCGTTGTGATGAATGCCAAGGGCCGGTGGAATCTCAAAGAAAAATGAAATTCCCCTCACCACCATCTTGGAGATTGACATTTTCGATGTGTGGGGTATTGACTTCATGGGTCCATTTGTAAGCTCTTATGGAAACACCTACATCCTAGTCGCGGTTGATTATGTGTCCAAATGGGTTGAGGATGTTGCTTTGCCCAACAATGAAGCAAGGAGTGTGGTGGCATTTTTGAAGAAGAACATCTTTACAAGATTTGATACTCCAAGGGCTATCATAAGTGATGGGGGTTCGCGTTTTTGCAACAAGTCCTTTGATACCTTACTCACCAAGTATGGTGTCACTATAAAGTGACGACCTCCTATCATCCTCAAGCAAGTGGTCAAGTGGAAGTCTCCAACCGGGAAATCAAGAGTATTTTGTCAAAGGCAGTGAATGTCAACCAGATGGATTGGTCAAGAAAACTTGATGATGCTCTATGGGCTTATAGGACGGCTTACAAAACACTGATTGGGATGTCTCCATAACGGTTGGTGTTCGGGAAAGCTTGTCATCTTCCTATGGAACTTGAGCATAAGGCCATGTGGGCTTTGAAGAAGTTCAACCTTGAATGGGATGTCGCTGCCAACTTAAGGGTGGCACAATTGAATGAGCTAGATGAGTTCCGGTAGAATGCATATACAAGTTCGTCCTTATACAAGGAGAAGATGAAGTACCTCCATGAAAAGTACATTCGGAACAAGGAGTTTAAAGAAGGTGATCTTGTGTTATTATTCAATTCTTGTTACGGATGTCTCCGGGAAAGTTGAAGTCAAAATGAAGGGTTTGTCACCATTTGGTGCATTGCACTTGAAAAATAAGAGTGATGAAGTGTTTAGAGTCAATAGGCACCGCGTGAAGCACTATTTTGGAAAAGTTGATGATGGCCACGTCGTGGTGGTTCTCCATTTCAAGTGATTGGTAATCTGTGTCGTGCCGCGATGTTAAATCAGGCGCTTCTTGGGAGGCAACCCATGTGTCTTTTTCTTCTTATTTAGATAGGTTTTGTTTTGTACTAACTGGTTTTGAAGTGTATGCAGGAATGAGTGTGCTTTGCAGGGACCATGCCCAGAAAAATTTGCTAAGTATACAAATTGTGCGGACCACACAAAATTGAGTGCCACAGCAGAATGAACTCAGCGGTCGCACAATTGTTGTGCGGATCGTACAATGTGAAAACCAAAAGCGCACACTCTCTAAAGTATGTTGTCAGAGAAATAGCCAATTTGCGGCTGCACCTGGAATTGTGCGGTCCGCACAAACATCTGTAGCCGCACCCAATTTTGTGCGGACCACCAATTTTCAGGGAAGGGCAGTGGCGCCAGGTAAAGAGTGCGGATTGCACACAAAATTATGCGGCCGCACACAGCTTTAAATCTTTGCCCTAATTTGGTCAACCTATAAATAGGCCCTCCTCACATTGTTCAAAACTTTACACACTCTGCATATTCACAAAAGTCAAGCACATTACATTCACCTGAATCAAGCTTCTAACACTCATTTCACCATCTTAATCTCTTCCTTGCATCATTACATTACTGGTATGTTCAATTCATCCTTAGATTTTTCAATTTTCTTAATTTTTGTTCATAGTTTGTTTGGTTATTTTGAGCACTAATTTGTAAAATTCATCATCATGTTGAAAATTAATGCATTGTGTAACTTCCTACTTGCTAATTGGGGGATGGGTAAGTAGTTTACCATGTCTAAATTGCCACTATCATGCCCAATTTTGTTGTTAAGTATGGAACCCTAAGGTTACTGCCGATTTTTTTGAACTGTGCGGCCGCACAAGAAATTGTGCGGTCCGCAGATCCTTAAGTTAGGGAAAAAATGTGTTAGCTGATTGTGCGGACCACACTCAAAATTATGCGGTCCACAAAAATTTGACTGCGGTCGCAGAAAACTGTGTGCGGCCGTAGATCGACCAATTCTCTAATATCAGAGAGTTGCATGTTTTAAGATGGAATTGTGCGGTACGCACTTCAATTGTGCGGTCACATAAGAAATTGTGCGGACCGGAGAATCAGGGCTGCGGTCGCACTTCAAAATTGCGCGGTTGCACTCACTATTGTGCAGACAGCACTTCTTGACCCTGCTTATGTTTTACTGCAACTGTTTGCAACTGTTTTACACTGTGATGTTGGACTTAACTGAATCCTGTTTTTATGAATTGCAGACAATGGTGAGATCTCGTGGTAGAGGTGATACATCCAAAGGGAGGGGTGAACCCTCCCGAGGCCGAGGCAAGAGCAACCTACCACTCTCTGTCCAATAAGTGGTAAACAAGAAGGCAACTGCCAACAGAGCACAGAGCCTGCATAGTCCACTGAATATTTCTCGTCTAGGGAAGCCTTAGAGGGCAATTCTATGCAAGAGCAACCCGATGCATAATCTCAACAAAAACAGTTTTCGGGTAGACTACAACTCAGAGATGAGCCTTCTTTCTCAACTAGCTCTTCTGAGGGTTCGAAAGAGGATAGCCAAGGTTCAGAGCCTTCTTCCTCACATGCCCCCGCAGCACCTATACCAGTTGACAATGATGATGATATGCCTGATGAAGGTAGATGGGGTGATAGCCGAGTTGCCGGCCTAGAGAGGTCGAAGAAGAAGGAAATCTGGGAAGATAGATTCGTGAGACTTGATTCTTTTAACAGGTTCAGAGAATGGTGGACCCAAAGATCGCTCACTCTTGAGCGTAAATTTGATTTGAAGGATTTGGATAGATATAACCTGAATGTGGCAAGACAATTTCGCGAGAGAAAAGGGTGGACATGGTTCACTCAAAGCGTGGTGGACACAAAGGAGCACTTAGTCCGGGAATTCTACGCCAATGTGGCGCATGTCAAAAAGGGGACTAAGGTGACAAAGGTGAGAAATATGAAAGTTCGATTTGATCAAACCTCACAAAACACTTATTTAGGGCTCGAGGATGTGGATCCGGTACAATACCTGGAGAAGTTTCAAATGGGTGATGGAGTTCACCTTTGGCTAGCCGAGATCTTAGCAGCTCTAGGACCACCACCGCCATGGATCACAGCAGAGTTCACATTCAACGGAACACCCTCAATTTTGAAGCCAAAGGTTGGAAGACCTTTGTTTGCAACCGAAAAGACCCAAGCAGAAATGAAAACATTTTTCCAATCGCTCAGGCAGTCTTAGTTGCATCCATCATGGCTGGGTACCCAATCAATATGGGTGCCATCATATCGGCCAACATGTCTCTGATTGGTAGGCAGGGTGAGAGCTCCTACTCGTATCCAAACACCATCACAGAATACCTTACGGTTGAGGGAGTAGAGTCAAAGCCATTTGATACAAAGGTTCGGGAAAAGCAGCCCTTTTCATGGTACTCTCTCAAGGATCCGAGGAACCCAAAGAACAAGAAGAAGGGTCAGCCAACTACTACTATGGGCCAGTCTGAAGAGCCTTCGGTGGTAGCTACAGCTTCAGCAGCCATACCTTCAGCTGACATGCCTGCCACTTCAGCCGGGCCTTCTAGCAGTACGGCTGTCGTACCTCCACCTCCATCTTCAGGGCCACCATCAGCTTCAGTGCCTTCATATTTGATAACTATGATTTTAACACATTTTATGCCTATACTTGCCTATGCTTTATGTATGAATTATCATAAAATAGACCCAGAATGCTTAAAAAGTGCGCTTGATTGCAGGTTTGAGCGACAAGATGACGAAAGTCAAAAATCGGCTCGAAACGGAGTGAAACCTGCTCAAGAATCAAAAATCATTGAAGTGGGGACAAGAGGACCTAGCGCGGACCGCACTGTTTTGCTGCGCGGCCGCGCTAGGAGATTCAGAGAATATACATTTCAAGGGTAACCATGCGCGGTTCGCGCTCCTTTCTACGCGGTCAGCGCTTGTGGAGATTCAGAGGCTTGAAAATTCAAGGCAAAGTCCCACGCAGCGCGTTCCATTTGTGTGCGGTTCGCGTGGGTGAGATTCAGAGAGGTGTCAAATTGCCAAATTCCTTCCACGCGGTCGCGCTTCATTGTTGCGCGGTCCGCGCCCATTAGCCTGCGCGGCCGCGCTACCTTTTTGCGCGGTCCGCGTCCCCAGCTTCAGAAATGAGTGATCGAGGACCAAGACCCCTACGCGGCCGCGCTGCATTTCTGCGCGGTCCGCGCCAACCCCGCAGGGGTATTTTTGTCCAGTTTTTCTAGCCTAGTATAAATAGAATATTTTATTATTTTTAGGTTAAGCATTAGATATCAGATAGCAGCTGCACTCGTGAGACTCAAGTTTTAGCCTATTTTGGGCATTTTCATCTTGTTTTATCGTGGATTCTTGTAGATTAACATTCTAGTTAATTAATATGTTGATTTTATCTACTACTTCTTCAATTTCTGTTGCTATTATCTCTAGCTAAACCCATTAGCTAGGGTTGTGGCTCAACCCTAGTATGGGTAATTAATGGGTGTGATTGTTTATTGCTTAAATGATGTTGGGTGTTTGCTATTTAGGTTAATTTTATGATTTATCTAGGATTTGGTGGTTGCAAACACTAAGTCTAGCTTAGTGGGTCTTGACTCTTCTTGAGAAAGAATGTCTATGACTCCAAAATTAACCCAACAAGGAATTGGGATGGACCCATGAGAATGGTAGTCCCAATTAATGGGTTAAACCTCGAGAGAGTAATTACCCAACTTGAACCCTAAGTTGCTTGGGCTTGTTGGCCTACCCAATTGGTCTCGAGAGAGTCAATTGGGCAAAATCACTCTTTCTACCGAGAGGTGTGAGAGTGAGTGCAATCGTGCAACGGTTATAGCATAAGCCCCATAATCATCATTCTTGTATTAGGAATCTCTACCTGTTAGTTGACCACCTAGGTAAATGCCACGACCCTAGTGTCTTTCTCTATCTTGCATACAACCTAGAATTAATATCTTAGCATAATTTAGTTATAATTAGTAGTTGTTAAATTGTAGTTGATAATCATAAAAACCCAAAAATGTTAGAAGATCAATTAGAAGCAAACACGCATTTCTAGGCTAAGCAAATATCCAACTCCCTTTCTAGCTCCCTCTGGAAATTGACCCCGATAGCACTATTGGGTTAAAGTATTAGCGCCCACTCTTCCTAAGGTTGAGTTCGCTTCGATCAATATTCTACATATCCACTTATAGAGCTGAGTGTCTCCCAGACCCTAGTAAGTATGAACAACTGGATGCACACTGCTACTGCAAAGATGGCTGACTTATCCAGTGTTGTTGCAGCACAGTCTTTTACCACAACACCCTAGATTTCTCCGACGGTGGTGGATACTTTGGAGAGGATTCTGGATAACCAGAAGACTATTATGAAAACCCTGGTGACGCATGGAACAACGATTGAGGAGTTAGGGAAACAGGTGAAGAATATAAGGAAATCCCAGGCCTCGATTAAAGCACTTGACAAGTTGGCACAAGAGGTGACCAAGATAGCAGCAGCTAGGGACCTTCCACTTGACTTGCTGATGGAGTCAGCTCCAACAGTATCAGCGGACCCTGGCGTCCCCTTTTTCTCATGAAATCGGGTTTCGACATGTGACAACTCTTTTAAGGAAGGTGTTAAAAGAGAGAGTCGCCACCTAACGGGTTTGAGGTGCGTTATGGCACCTATTTGTAATAAATTTTTTAGCCTAAAGGATCACCCCGTGCAACATAAATAATACTTCCTAACTCCCTCAAGATGGGGTGTTACTTGTATTTAGCGGGCACAGATTATCATCTTCTACTACCCGATTACTATCTTTTAGTTGTTACCTAACGCGCACTAGTTGATTCTAAACCGTGCCTTATGCGTGCACTACCCGTCCCATGCCTATGGCCCAGGAGGCGTTTGGACCTCTATTTTGGATAGTTCTAGACTTAACTTAGGCTGCTCAAAAATGATAAAACTAGGCGATATAAAAAACACGTTAGACTTCACGTAAAATCAATTAAGGGCTCAAGTTAGCCTCCACACTTAGACAACAAATGCACGCGAGCAAATTCTCACATTAAGCGTTAGACAATTTCAGAATTGAGCCAAATTAAAGCCATTAAGCCCTATAGACATGGTTTCTATGTGACCTCATGCAGGCAGTTTCAGATGCAAGATGCCATCTTATAGACGAGATTACACAGTCGTTACAAGCTGATTATCGAGATTACATATTTCTGGTTATTAAACCACAGGGACGCTGTGTCTAAGTGATCTACACAGTAGAGGGAGTAATGAAATCTATTGGAAAAGCCCAGAATTACTCCTGTTTTCTGGCAGTGGCATGAATAAGTAGTAAACACCGTTTGAGAAAATTAACAAATTAGAGCGAGTAGTTATACCCTATAGGCAGAATCTCTAACGATCAGTGCTTAGAGCCAATTTTATTGTGCTTAGCCCCCTATAAACATGTTTTCTAAGTGAGCATTATGATACAATAGCAAATGGGATAATTAAAGTCCTATATGCATGGTTTCTAGTGCATATGTGTAAGAAAATGGTAAATGAAGTGATGAAAATCCTATAGGCATGATTGCTAGTAAATGTGCTGAGGCGAATTGAAAGATAATTCACTGACATTTATTCATATGGGCAGGTTTTCTAGCAACACACAGCAGTAAGAACAGTTGGAGCATTTGAATTCATGTTTGCTAACAGGAAGCGCACATGTGTGTGCTTCTCCAAATGACATGATTTCTATAGTGCACATTGAATGGCATATATAGCAAGTAAATCATTGAATCCTATAGGCATGCTTTCTACCCTTGCACACAAATATCAAAAGCTACCCATTCCCCATTTTTACTAACACCCCAATTGTTATTTACAAAGTTATTACAGACCCAATGATAAAGTAATTACAAACATGGTATAAATAATGACAGTAGACCCACAGCAGGCCCAAAAGAAATAACCAGCACTATCTGGGCCTTCAGCAGCATACCCAAACTTCTAACAAAGAGCCATATTCACCAACAGAACCCAGAATCCATAGAAGAACTTAAGCTATATCACAACCATAGATTGACCAACCAATTTACATATTCAGTAGACCATAAGAAGAAAGATTTGAGTGTCAGGAATAGTGTGGATCTCAGTAGTAGAGGGAATGACTAAAGGACCCCAAATCCTAATGTTTCAAAGTTCACAAGAGTCTCAAACGGACACCAAGCAGTGCTCACACTAGGGAGGTCTCCAAGTTTTCCGACAACATGGAGGATCCATTCTCAAGCCATATAGGGTCAATCCAGAATATCCGTTCTGCCATATATTCATAGCTCAAGCCAAGGATTTTCCACAAGAACTATTATGGTTTTTCTGGTACCTATTCCATCAGTATTATATTTTCATGGAATTCAAATGCAACATCTTCAAGGATTTCGATAACATTGCACCAGCTCTTAAAATATTTTTGCTATCGTTCAAACCTAGAAGATACTGGATGAAATGTTTCAATGATTCCTACACAGCAAAGGTATTCATGTTTCATAGGCCAGTAAAGATTATTAATGGAAAAGTCCAGGCGCAAGCAGAGGCATCATTCTAGTGGAAATTTCCCGTGTCCATTTTATCAATGGAGGAAGAATATAGTGAGGCACAAAGAATCCTTTTTCAGCAAAATAGGTGCATTCCGAAAGAGATATGGCCAAAAGATTGGGCAAGCTGGAATTATACAAGCAATCATCCTCACTGGGAAAGAGTCCGGGAAGCAGCAAAAGAATATCAAACCCCATACGAAAGTTTCCCTACAAAGGGGGCTGGCTTCAACAACCCATACGGGACGGCTTGCCAAGCTACACAAACAGTTAATTTGCTTATAGTCGCAAAAGTTTTCCTACAAAGGGGCTGGCTTCAACAACCCATAAGGGACGGTTTGCCAAGTAGCCTTGACTTTCAGTCGGCTAAGAATAAGGAGTTCGGAACAACATAAGTAACAATGGGGGAGAATGGACAATAGCTGAGGGACAGAAGTGTGGAAGTAGACATAGCCATAGAGAGTGACTAATCATACAGGCCAACAGGTTCAGTAGGATTTCATCACATAGCAAAGTACCACATATATTGGGAAGAAGTTGGAGGGAAAAAACAGGGTATCAAATGAAAAAAGGACAGACTGGAAAACATATTAGCATAGAAGCAAGATCATAAAAAAGGGCTATTATTTAAATACACAAAATTTAACAAAATAATTTATAAAAATTCTTAATAAATAAATAAAAAATGTTATTTATGCAATAAAATGATTAACAATAATAATTTAGATTTATAAAAATATTGAAGGCTATTTTGACACAAATAGCATGGATAAAAAGTAATAATATATGAAAATAGGCTATTATTGCAAAATTAGGTAAATAGCTTAAAAATGCAAACATAATTGTACGAAATAAAGTAAAAATATTATGAAACATATATGAGGGTGCAAAATAATAATTGGATGATTAAGTCATTTAATAATTATTTAAGTAATTTAAATGCAGAAAAAATCAATTTAAAATCTCTAAAAATTATGGAAAATTATATAATGTCTGTATAGATTTGTAAACTAAATAATAATGCACAAATGATGTTTTGAAAGTGTATATATATTTTGAAAAAATATGAGGGCAAAATTGGGTATCAACAGCTGCCCCTCTTTACCCGGGAATGATGAAAGAATTATCGGGTAAACAAAATGATGACCAATTTTGGCCGTATTGAATGTGGGATGATGTGATTTAGAAAAAATGGGGGCCGAACCCTGGTTCCTGAGTTGCTTACATATCCCTAGTGTTACGGGAATCAGGCCGTGTGTAGTTCTGGATCTAATAGTGAACGAAACCGATGGAGTTGTTACAGGAATTGTCGTGTTTTTCGGAAAGGGTTCTTTGGGGTAGGACAGTATTGGATGAATTTATGTGGAGTTATTAATGTGAATTAATACGTTATGGCTATATCAATGAGCAAATATTTGAACAGTCGTAGAATAAGAAGTGGGAATGATGACGGTCGGTTACGTTTTGAAATAATTGCAGGATATGAACGTTATGAACGGAAACCGGAGCGAAGATTGCTCCAGTTTAAAGAACGGTTCCTTCTCGGATTAACTGTAAAACATAAACACGATGCATGCAAATATATATGGGTTATTGCAAGAATTTAAACATGATGCAAATTCCCTTTGGACCATGAAGGTTGTCTTTGGACGGTGACGATGATATCCTTAGACCATGACGTCCCGGGCCATGAATCGCGTGATAAAGGATTTGCAGGCCATGAGATGATGTTCTCGGGCCATGAAAATGGTGCCTCTGAACTATGATGCCTTTGAAAAATGATGTGCAATATTGAGAGATCCTCAAGCCATGACATGGTGTCTTCAGGCTATGGGGATGATGCCTTCGGACTATGACGCCTTTGGACAAAATGGCGACATTTCAGCCCATGAGATGCAAAGACATGATGCTTGGTCATATGAGAAGCGAAACAAGACAGAGCTTAGTCTTGCATAAGATTGGGGCAGAGCTTAACCCCAGGAAAGCAAAGATAGTGCTAGATTTCAAGTAGCATAGTATTCGGTATTATGCAAGGAAAGGTAGAGCTTAGCCTTATGCAATTGAGGAGGCAATGCTTAGCCTCATGCAAGAAGAGGAGACAATGCTTAGTCTCGATGCAAGGAAAGGCAGTGCTTAGCCTTATGCAGAATGGGAGACAATGCTTATTCTCATGCAAGGAAAGACAATGCTTAGCCTTATGCAATTGAGGAGGCAGGGCTTAACCTCATACAAAATGGGAGACAATGCTTAGTATCATACAATTAAAGGAGACAGGTCTTAGTCTCATGCAATGGAAGGCAGTTCTTAGCCTTATGCAATCGAGGAGGCAGGGCTTAGCCTCATGCAAAAATAGGAGACAAGGCTTAGTCTCATGCAATGGAAGGCAGGGCTTAGCCTCATGCAAAGATAGGAGACAATGCTTAGTCTCATACAATTAAAGGAGACAGGGCTTAGTCTCGTGCAACGGAGGATAGTGCTTAGCCTTATGCAATTGAGGAGGCAGGGCTTAGCCTCATACAATGGAAGGCAGTGCTTAGCCTTATGCGATTGAGGAGGCAGGGCTTAGCCTCATGCAATGGAAGTCAGTGCTTAGCCTTATGCAATTGAGGAGGCATGGCTTAGCCTCATGCAAAGGAAAGATAATGAGTGATAGCATAGTATTTATTATCTGGAGAAACGTTTGCGTTTGGTAGTTTTGCCGTTATGAAGATAGTGATTTTGATATGTGTGTATTTGCGAATACTCCTGTTTTGTTCATTGTGCCTACATCCAAAGAAAAATAGTGAGTTTTGCGGGGGAGATTGGTTCATGCATTCGACTGCTTGCTTTGCTCTGGGCATCCTGATTAAGTTACCATGGGTAACATCTGGGTGCCATAGAAATAAAGTTTTCGAAAAATATGCATGCATTTGATAAATATTGTTATTTAAAAACGTAGTAGTATACAATATCAAGTAAATTAGATGAACCAATGTCTGTGACACTTTTAGAGACATTGTGACTTCTTTGCACTAGAATTTTGAGGGTCCTCCTCAAAATTTTGCCCCAGTTTAATAAGCGATTCTTTGGCCGTTCTGCGTATGATGAAATTGGCTGGACTTGCTCCGAAATTTTATGGTCCTCCTCAAAATTCTGCCCCAGTTTCTGACCATGGGGAAAATGAAGATTTTATTAAGATGTGACCGAACCCACAGGTTTACCTACGTATCCCCTCTTAAACGGGAATCACGTCAAGCATAGTTTAGTTACATCTAATGAAAAAATACAACAATCTAAATATAGTATCTTTTGACTGCGTCAGAATTGATAGGCTTTGGCCAAATTTCTCCATCCATTTCTGCAAGTATGAGTGCTCCTCCTGTTAGTACTCTGTGAACCATGTAGGGCCCTTGCCAATTAGGTGAAAATTTCCCTTTGGCTTCACTTGATGCGGGAAGACCCGCTTCAGCACCAGCTGCCTCGGTGTGAACTATCTAGGTCTGACCCTTTTGTTGAAAGCTCTGGACATTCTGTTCTGATAAAGTTGACCATGGCATACCACATTTATTTTATTTCCATCAATAAGAGCTAATTGTTCATAGCGACTTCTTATCCATTCTTCATCACCGAGTTCAGCTTCTTGTATAATTCTTAGGGTAGGAATTTCGACCTCGGTGGGAATGACGGCTTCAATACCGTAGACCAACATGTAGGGAGTTGCTTCGGTTGATGTGAGGACTGTGGTACGATACCCCAATAAGGAAAATGGTAATTTCTCGTGCCATTATTTGTGGTTGTCTACCATTTTTCTCAATATTTTGTTGATATTCTTGTTTGCGGCCTCCACGTCTCCATTCATTTGAGGCCTGTATGTTGTGGAATTCATATGCTTGATTTTGAAGGTTTCACACATGGCTTTCATTAAGTCACTATTGAGGTTGGCGGCATTGTCGGTGATGATTGATTCTGGTACCCCGAATCGGCAAACAATACGATCCCTGACAAAATCAGCGATGACTTTCTTGGTTACAACTTTGTAAGATGCAGCCCTAACCCATTTTGTAAAGTAATCTATGGCCACTAAAATGAACCTGTGCCTGTTTGAAGCGCGGGCTCGATCGGACCGATGATATCTATTCCCCAAGCGGCAAAAGGCCAAGGTGCACTTGTTGTATTGAGTTCATTTGGTGGCACCCGTATCATATCTGCATGTATTTGGCACTGGTGACACTTTTGGACATACCTGATGCAGTCTGTTTCCTTAGTCATCCAAAAATATCCTGCTCTCAATATTTTCTTGGCTAAAATAAAATCGTTCATGTGTGGTCTGCAAGTTTCGGCATGTATCTCTTCGAGCAGTTTGGAAGCTTCCTTGGCGTCAATGCACTGTAATAACCCTAGGTCTGGACTCCTTATATACAGAATTCCTCCACTTTGGAAGAAATGGTTGGATAATCTTCGGAGTTTGCATTTCTGAGTATGATTTGCATGCTCCGGGTATTCTCCTTTCTCCAAGTATTCCTTGATATCATGGAACCACGGATTCCCATCTGTTTCTTCTTCATCATGAGCGCAATAAGCTGGCCGATAATGGATTCTTACTGGAACAGGGTCGATGAAATTCTTGTCCGGGTGCTGTATCATGGAGGATAAAGTGGCCAATGCGTCTGCGAACTCATTCTGGATTCTCAGAACATGTTTGAATTCTATCTTTGTGAATCATTTCATCAACTCTTGCACATGAAATAGATACGGTATTATTTTGGTATTCTTTGTAGCCCACTCTTCTAGAACCTGATGTACCAGAAGGTCTGAATCACCAATTACCAGCAATTCCTGGATATTCATGTCAATGGCCAAATTAAGCCCCAAGATGCAAGCATCGTATTCTGCTATATTGTTGGTGCACGGAAATTTGAGCTTCGTGGATACCGGATAATGTTGACCTGTCTCTGACACAAAAACGACTCCAATACCTACTCCTTTGAAGTTCGCAGCCCCATCGAAAAACATTCTCCAACCGCCGTAAGTTTCGGTGATATCTTCTCCTACAAATGATACTTCTTCATCGGGAAAATACTTTTTCAGTGGTTCGTATGCTCCTCCTACAGGATTTTCTGCGAGTTGATCTGCTAATCCTGTCCCTCGATCGCCTTCTGAGTCACATAGACAATATCAAATTCACTCAACAGTATCTGCCATTTTGCTAGTTTCCTTGTAGGCATGGGTTTTTGGAAAATGTATTTCAGAAGATCCATCCTTGATATGAGATATGTAGTGTAGGCACAGAAGTAATGCCTTAATTTCTAAGCTATCCATGTCAGGGCACAGCAGGTGCATTCTAACAAATAATACCGTGCTTCATAGGGTGTGAACTTCTTACTCAGATAGTATACGGCCTGATCCTTTTTCCCCGTCTCGTCGTGTTGTCCCAAGACACAACCGAAGGCCCCATCTAGCACGGACAAATAGAGTAGCAAAGGTCTCCTAGGTTCTGGCGGGACAAGGACTGCTGGTGTGGACAAATATTCCATGATTTTGTCAAAAGCTTTCTGGCAGTCTTCAGTCCAACTTGTTGCGGCATCCTTCTTTAACATTTTGAAAATTGGCTCACAGATCACGGTCGATTGCGCTATGAAGCGGCTGATGTAATTATGATGTCCCAAGAAACTCATCACATCTTTCTTGTTCTTTGGTGGTGGCAAATCCTGGATAGCCTTGACCTTTGACGGGTCTAGCTCAATTCCTCAGCGGCTGGCGATGAATCCTGACAATTTTCCAGCAGGGACTCCAAATGCACATTTTGCGGGATTTAGTTTCAAATTATACCTTCGAAGTCAATCAAAGAATTTCCTCAGGTCTGCTATGTGATCTGTACCCTTCTTGGATTTGATGATGATGTCGTCCACGTACACTACTATCTCCTTGTGTATCATGTCATGAAAAATGGTTTTCATGGCTCTCATATAAGTGGCCCCAGCATTCTTTAGACCAAATGGCATCATTTTATAGCAATACACTCCCCATGGCGTAATAAAGGCTGTCTTTTCGGCATCTTCTTCATCCATCCAGATTTGATGATATCCCGTGAAGCAATCTACAAAGGATTGGAGTTCATGCTTGGCACAATCGTCGATCAGTATGTGTATATTGGGTAACGAGAAATCATCTTTGGGACTTGCTCTGTTTAAATCCTGATAGTCGACACATACTCTGACCTTCCCATCTTTCTTAGGAACTGGCACGATGTTAGCCAACCAGGTAGGATATTCAACCACTCTGAGAACTTTAGCTTTGATCTGCTTGGTGACTTCCTCTTTTATTTTCAGACTCATATCCGGCTTGAACTTCCTGAGTTTCTTTTTTACAGACGGACACATCGGATTGGTAGGTAGTTTATGAGCCACTATAGACGTGCTCAAACCAGTTATGTCATCATAAGACCATGTAAAAACATCTTTGTACTCTTTCAGGAAATGGGTGTACTCTTCTTTCTCTGATGGCGACAGGTGAATGCTTATGCGAGTTTCTTTGACTGTTTCTGAATCTCCCAAATTGACTACCTCAGTTTCGTCTAAATTGGACTTAGTCTTGTTCTCAAAATTCTCCACTTCTCTGACAATTTCCTCAGGCACTATATTTTCTTCTTCTATTTCCTCCGAATCACTATCATTATGTTGTGTTGTCTCATTACATGTCACAATCGTCAGTTCATTAGAATAAGTAATAATAATGTTGTAGAGAGAAAATGTAAAGGATAATAATAAATACTAAAATAGCAATACATTAAATAAATCTTGAAAATATCAAAACAAGTACGGCTCGATGACTCGAGCAATTATTTCAAAACAAAATACGTTCAAAACAAAATAATGAGAATGTCTTAAATGCTTAAATTTGCTTTTAAGAATAAATTATGATAATTGCCAGGCTACCCAGAACTCGACGGGCCAGGATGGTGTGGCAGTCCAGTTCTTGAGAATGGCTTCTTTTCCCACAGTCTGAATAGTAAGGTTCATCCTCCTCCTCCTCCTCCTCAACTATTGCATCGTAATCCATGTCTTCATCGTCCAGAAATAGATTCCTCAGGCCAGCTAGAGCCTCATCTTCTTCAAATCCCCATATCACGTCAGTCTATTGAAATGTCTGGTGCAGATGCGATATTGGCTGTTCAAAAGGGTAATAAGGTCCACGCCATGGTGGCGACCAATTCTAATACTCGTGCCAGTTGTATTCATACCCAAGCCCAAAAGTTATGCCGAGACGCTTTAGCTGTATCAGTTTGGTGATCCCTTGGAGATTCTTGCCGGGTTCATACCCTGTCCATAACAATATGCTTTCAATCTTGTTACTCCACCATTTGTCTTTCTCAATTGCATTGACGCGCTCGATGCGATGGTATGTTTCTCCACCCAACTTCCTTCTATTCTCAACAACCGGAACAGTTTGATTGGTGTAAATGGGATTACTTCCATCCCTGCGGATGATCACTTCCTGATGATTCCATTCGAACTTCACAGCCTGGTGTAGAGTAGAGGCTACGGCTCTAGCAGCATGTATCCATGGTCATCCCAACAACAGATTGTATGTGGCGGATATGTCCAATACTTGAAATTCAATGTCAAACCAAGTCGGTCCCATCTGCAAGCAGAGGTTGATCTCCCCAATTGTGGCCCTTTGGGACCCAACGAATGCTTTCACGTTCATAGTTCCTGCTCGTATCTCATGCAAACCTTTACCCGACCTCTTCATAGTGGTCAGCGGACATATGTTGAGACTCGAACCCCATCTATCAGGACTCTGGCAATGAATTTGTCCTCAAATTGCACTGTGATATGTAATGCCCAGTTGTGACTCAATCCTTCCAATGGCAATTCATCTTCGTGGAAAGTGATCTTGTGGCTTTCCAATACTTGTCCTACCATTTTGACCATATCTCCACTGGTAATGTTATTGGGTACATAAGCTTCGTTCAACACTTCCATCAATGCATTCTTATGCGCCTCGGAATTCTGTTGTAGTGATAGAATGGATATCTGAGCAGGGGTTTTGTTCAGATGTTCAACCACATAATACTCTCTTGCTTGCACCTTTCTCCAAAGATCATCCGGGCCAGTTTCAATGATAGGCTTCTTGGGAACGGCTTCTTTACTTGTTCCTCCCAAATGCTCGGGCACGTATACCCTACCAGTTCTGGTCATGCCTTGTGCAGCACCTGTTTCTTCCATTTTCCCCTTTCCTTTCCTTCTCGCCTCTGCAGCATAGTCCCATGGTATAGCATTGGACTTAAAGGACGATGTAGGTGCTACTGTCATGGTGAAGGGTGTGGTCACTTCCACTTAAACGGATTTGACGTAGCTGAGGGCGTTGTTACTTCAACCTCAAACGGGGTCGGTGCGGTTACTTCAACCTTAATTGGTGATTGAATCTGCACCACAATAGGTGTGAGAATGACTGGAGGTATTTTAGGTTCATCCCTTTCACGAATAAGCACGATTGATCCTTCCGGATCCCATTTTTCATCAGTTTCGATCACATTTACCCCCTCGCCCGTGTGATCCGGGATGGGATTGTGGCGGACATTAAGTGCAACCTCTTATGCTTGTATAACCTTGGTGTCAATCAGTGTCTGATCTTATCCTTCAAAGTGCGACATTCATCGATAGTATGACCCTTCATGCCTGAGTGGTAGGCACATGTCTTGTTTGGATATACCTACTGAGAGGAATTTTCCATGGAAACGGCGGGAATAAGAGTGACATAACCGGCAACCTTCAGTCTCTCATACAACTGATCGATGGGTTCAGCAATTAGAGTGTATTGTCTGGGCGGTCTAAGGTTGAAATTTGGTTCGGGTTTTTGGTAGTTTTGGCGGGCTGGTGGTGAGTGGTAGTATACTGGCTGAGTGTTATAAGCATGGTAATTGGCAGCGGATTGTTGATATCAGGGAGGTGAAGGCTGATATGTGGGTGGTGGTATTTTGTATGTGAGGGGAGACTTTGGACCTTAGGCTACCATCACTGCCCCTACTTCCTTCTTTTTAGAAATACTGCCCGATTGCAAGGCTTTGTTTGTAGCCTGTAGTGTCTCAAAATCTATTACCATTCCGCTTTTAATTCCCTCTCTATTCTTTCTCCCAATTTGATGATGTCGGAAAATTTATGGTTTTCAATAACCATCAACCTCTCGTAATATTGCGGATCCTGAGCTCGGACAAAGAACTTATTCATCTATTCTTCTTCCAGTGCTGGCCTTACTTTCGCAGCTTCTGATCTCCATCGAGTAGCATACTCGCGGAAAGTTTCTGTTGGCTTCTTCTTAAGATTCTAAATGTAGAAGACGTCTGGCGTATTTTCTGTATTGAACCTGAACCGATCCATAAAATCTGATGCCATGCTTACCCAGTTAACCCATTTCTTCGGGTTTTGACTGATGTACCAGGACAGGGCGTCTCCAGTGAGGCTCCTCATGAACAGCTTCATGCGGATTCTTTCATCTTTACCAACCCCTACAAGCTTGTCATTATATGTTCTCAAGTGTACCTTCGGATTACCTGTCTCGTCGAACATTTCGAACTTAGGAGATTTGTAACCCTCTGGTAGTTCCACGTCCGGCTAAATACACAAATCCTTATAATTCAAACCTTCGACGCCTTACTGACTTCAACGTCTTGGACTCGACTAGTAAGTTTCTTGAGTTCCTCCGCCATGTTCTTGATGAGCAGGTCCTTCTCGGTGGACTCCGTTGTGTACATGGTCTGTTGTGGAGTGTGGGGTAAGGTTTCCACGTCTATGGGGTTACTTTGATAGACTCCAAGAATTTGGGCGTAGTGATGGTCGTTGGTTGAGTTTTGGGGATCAGGGATAGGTTGTGGTGCATTTTGAGAAGTGTGGTAGGTGGTGGTTTGTGGATACTGGGTTGGATGGTGATGATGTTGTGGAGAGGTTGATACTGGCGGAGGCTTAGGATTTTGAGGAGGTGTGGCATACTGATGAGGTGTGGGAGGATTTTGTTAATTTTATGTGTTATGGGGAGGTGCTGCGTTTTGGGTGTTTTGTTGACATTCAAGGTAAGGGAAAGGTTTGCCAAGTTCCGGACCTGCTCAAGTTCCCCTTGTAGCTCCAGTATCATCTGTTCCAACCGTAAAACTAAATCATTCTGTGCCGGAGTACTCCGACCATCCAAAGTCTCGACATTCTCTGCATGCGTAACGTTGTCTTTCCTAATACCACTCATATCATCAATTTTAGCTTTTCCCTTGCTTTTATGAAAAATTTCAAAATGTGGCTTTAAAATGATTAAAGTTGACTTCGGTCAATATTTTTGGTAAACGGACCCGCCGTGATTTGACGGTCCCGGAGGGTCCGTAGAAAAATATGGGACTCGGGCATATGCCCGGAGTCGAATTCCAAGGTCTAGAGCCCGGAAAAAAGAATTTTTAAGGAAAATGGAAATGAAAATTGATTAAAAGACTATGGTATCGGGCTCGTAGGTTCCGACGCCTCGGTACAGGTCATAAATATGTGTTAAGCGCTTTCTGTGAAGTTTGGTCGGAATCGGACGTCATTTGACGTATTTCGGACCTAATTATCTAAAGTTGGAAATTTATGAAGTTAGAAATGAAAATGATGATTTTGAGGCTTGATTCATTGATTTTGATGTTGTTTTGGCGATTTGATCGCTCGAGTAAGTTCGTAGGATTTTATTGAGTTAGTGTGTGTGATCGGTTAGGAGCCCCGAGGGCTCGGGAGTGAATCGGAGGTGGTTCGGGTTGTTTTTACACTTGGAATGGTAGCAGATTTTTCTGCAACTTTTGCCCAGATAATTTGTTCTTCGCGAACGCGGCCTCAGGCTCGCGTTCGCAGTGCCCTGTCAACTTCCTCTTCCGCGTTTGCGACCCTCTTTCCCGCGTTCGCGTAGCCCCTTCAAACCCTTCAACGCGTTCGCATCTGCCTACTCGCGTTCGCGTAGGCCATTTGCCCAGGGCCCCAGCTTTCCTTCTTCGCGTTCGCGTGCTCTCAATCGCGAACGCGATTCCCCCAGTTCTTCTTCATCGCGAACGCGTCCTTGATGTCGCGATCGCGAAGGGTAAATCCCTTCAGTGATTTTTTTTAAAAGTTCAAAACAGTAGCAGCACAGGATTTTCCTCATTTTTCCACACGAACTCTTCTCCCTAACACCCCATAGACAATTTTGAAGAGCCTTTTCCTCCATAGCTTCTTAGGTAAGTGTTCTTAACTTCATTCCCTCTAATTTCTTCATCTAATCACTAATTTCCTAGCCCTAAATCACGAATTCAATGTAGAAATTAAGGGTTTTGGGTAGAGTTAGGGTCTTGGGAATTTTGGGTGATTCAACCTCAATTTGGGGTCGAATCTTAAAACAAATTATATATTTGAACTCGTGGGGTTATGGGCGACTAGGTTTTGGTCCGAGCCTGGTGTTTGGACCATGTGGGCCCGGTGTCTAAATTTTGTATTTTTTAGAAGAATGTTAGGCAATTCATATCTAGGCTATGGGATGTTGCCATTGAGTCTTTATTGATATTATTGAATTAATTATGCCTAGATATCATTGTTTCAGAGTCGGATTGTAGAGGAAAGGCGGTATTTGAGGATTGATTGCTATTCTTTGGACCGAGGTAAGTGTTTGATCTAAGTTTGGCTTGAGGGAATAGGATTAGAGTGTTATTAATTGCTAATTGCTAAATGATCGAGTATGGTGTACAGGCATGGTGACGAGTATCTATACACCGGTGTCTAGCATGACCGTGGGTCCTTGTTTGCACGTATTTCTGATATTTTTGAGACTCTTCTATGCTAATTGATGAATTCTACATAATGTGAAGGGTTTGAGGATTGGTTATGAATTGTAAATTCTTTGGAGCGTTGGCTCGAACAATAAAAATACTATTGAGTAAGAAATGAAAGAAATGGAAAGAGATAGGATCAGTCCCTTGCCGGGATGGTGTTAGTATATTGATTATCTCCCTTGCCGGGATGTGAAAGTTGTTGTTACTCCCTTGCCGGGACATTTCTTATTATTTGCTTATTCTCTCTCCCATTATGTTGTGATTGTTGCTTGGGTGAGGAAGAGTGATAATGCACGAAGGGTCATTCCGTGCTATGTTTGATTATATTTGCACGAAGGGTCATTCCGTGCCATGTTTTGATTATATTTGCACGAAGGGTCATTCCGTGCCATGTTTTGATTATTTATGCATGAAGGGACATTTCGTGCTCTGATTTTGACTATAATTGCACGAAGGATCATTCCGTGTCATGAAATGAGAGTTATGTGAGGAAAAGCACGAAGGCTGATGCCGTGCATTCTATTTGATTGTTTTTGGTGAGAATGAGAGTAAAAGCACGAAGGTTGATGCCGTGCAACTGTTGATTCTCCTGTTTTTGTTAATTATTGTTATTGCCCTGTTTCTTACTTAAGTTGATGACTTTATATCCGGTTTGTACTCCCCCATAGCATGCTTCCCTCCCTAGTTAACTGTTTAATTTCGGTATTCTTTCCTTTATTGCATNCCCACGTGTTAGATTTCAGCACTGTCCAGTTGGACAAGGATCTGTCCTACGAGGAGGAGCCGGTAGCTATTCTAGACCGGCAGGTTCGACAGTTGAGATCGAAGAGTTTTCCTTCAGTGCGTGTCTAGTGGAGAGGTCAGCCTCCTGAGGCATCGACCTGGGAGTCCGAGTCTGATATGCGGAGCCGTTATCCTCATCTATTTCCCGACTCAGGTACTTCTTTCTTTTGTCCGTTCGAGGACGAACGGTTGTTTTAGAGGTAGAGAATGTGACGACCCAAAGGGTCATCACCGGATTTCTCTCTTTTTCCGTGCTTCCGAGGTCTTGAAAACCTCACCTTTAGTTGCCTCAATTTGCATGCGCAGTCCGGGCGCGTAGCCGGAAAAATTATATGTTAAATTCTGTGAAAAATTTCAAAATGTGGCTTTAAAATGATTAAAGTTGACTTCGGTCAACATTTTTGGTAAACGGACCCGGACCCGTGATTTGACGGTCCCGGAGGGTCCGTAGAAAAATATGGGACTCGGGCATATGCCCGGAGCCGAATTCCGAGGTCTAGAGCCCGAGAAAAGAATTTTTCTGTTTAATTGTTTTTCTGAAATTATCAAGGAAAATGAAAATGAAAATTGATTAAAAGACTATGGTATCGGGCTCGTATTTCGGTTCCGACGCCCGGTACAGGTCTTAAATATGTGTTAAGCGCTTTTTATGAAGTTTGGTCGGAATCGGACGTCATTTGCCGTATTTCGGACCTAAATATCTAAAGTTTGAAGTTTGTGAAGTTTGAATGAAAAATGATGACTTTGAGGCTTGATTCATTGATTTTGATGTTGTTTTGGTGATTAGATCGCTCGAGTAAGTTCGTAGGATGTTATTGAGTTAGTGTATGTGATCGGTTAGGAGCCCCGAGGGCTCGGGAGTGAATCGGAGGTGGTTTGGGGTGTTTTTACACTTGGAATGGTATCAGATTTTTCTGCAATTTTTGCCCAGATAATTTGTTCTTCGCGAACGCGGCCTCAGGCTCGCGTTCGCAGTGCCCTGTCAACTTCCTCTTCCGCGTTCGCGACCCTCTTTCCCGCGTTCGCGTAGCCCCTTCAAACCCTTCAACGCGTTCGCATCTGCCTACTCGCGTTCGCGTAGGCCATTTGCCCAGGGCCCCAGCTTTCCTTCTTCGCGTTCGTGTGCTCTCAATCG